>NC_091632.1:49546938-49849968 GCF_027580195.1 Bos mutus | reverse complement strand
TGTGTCCCAGGGGAACTCCTTTGGGATAAATGACAAACTCACTTTTTGTTGTCATGACGAGTTGTTCTCCTAACAAATTTTGCACTTTTATGATTCTCCTCAAGCATAATCTAGCCACCACTTCCCACAGAGAAGCCCTATCTTCTCCTCCCTCAGTGCACTGTGGCCTCAGACAAGGGCTGTTTCCTCTTCTTCTTCCAGCAAGTCCAACTTCTCTCCATCTCCTTCTGCTTCCTTCCCGTCCATCCAAGTCTGTGGAAGAGGAAACTTTTCTCCTACTAAACACACTGGATTCCATTCCTTCTGACCCCTGGGATCTTATTCCATTGATTACCATCAGAATAAAAAACACAGTAGCCCTCAAACAAGCAGGCAAAAAGAAAAAGTATCCATCACACCATTTACCATACATATTCCTCTATCTCCTTTATCTCTACTTTCCTCTTTCCTTTTTAGCCAAACTATCCAAAATAGTCATTCAAATGGCTTTTCATTTACATTCATTGTCCATCCTGTCCTCAATCTGTAGCAAAATCAGCTACTGATACTAACTTAGATATTCCTGACTCTAGAGAAAGTCTATTATATTGACGATCTCCTCTGAAGCCTGGTAACACTTGAGAGAATCACTATTATCCCCATACTATAGATAAATACATTGAGCCTGAGGAAATTAATCTGTCGATTGTCACACTTAGGACATGGAAGAACTGGGGTACAAATCAAGAATGACCTTCATTTCCTCTTAATAGCTATAATGTCCCCCTTCCACAAAGTAAAGTTCATTTATTAACCTAGTAACGAGAAATTATAGAATTTGAACACAAGTTTTTATTTGTATATTAGCTGCATTGGTTTGTATGCTTTCTTCTTTACTTGTTTTTAGTATACCAAGTTGCATTTTTCCTTAGAATTTCCTTATACTATTTGGGGAGGGGAGTATAGAATTTAGAATTTCATCTTTTTTAGGGAAGCAACATCTTCTTGATGGTAATTCTTTATATCTGTATTGACCTTCAAGTTTTCACTTAATACTGGTGTCTCTTTTTTCTTCTCACAGAGCAGAAAGATACTTCTAAAATCAATAGATTGATGATTCACTCTGCAGCCAAGCTCTGCTGGGAAGTAAGAGATAAATACGCATTTGTGAGAATCAGAATGCAAGTTAAAAATATCTGCAAAGCAGAGAACACTGTCAATATATTCCAGTCACATATTTGAGAATCCCCAGTCCCTGTCTACCTAATGCCCACTGGACCTGAAGGATGTATTAAAATCACTTGTAAGGGACATGAGTGTATGCAGCAGTCCAGATGTTTTGGTCCTGATTATGTTAATCACCTGAATGTAGTGCTAAGTTGCTTCACTCATGTTGGACTCTTGGTGATTCCATAGACTGTAGCATACCAAGCTCCTCTGTCCATGGGATTTTCCAGGCAAGAATACTGGAGTGCGTTGCCACTTCCTTCTGCAGGGGATCTTCCTGACCCAGGGATCATACTGACCTCTCTTATGTCTCCTGCATTGGCAGGTGGGTTCTTTACCCCTAGTGGCACAACTGATTGTAAAGCCAGGAAGAATTTTTTATTATAACGTCTTTAAAAAGAAGTTCAGCTTTATTGATGCACAATTGACAAAATTATAAGATATTTAAAATATACATCATGGTGATTTGACATATGTATACATTGTAAAAGGATTCACTTCATATAGTTTATATATGCATTCATCATGTTACATATGTATCTTTGTTCTCTTTGGTGAGAATATTTAGTTCTAGTCCCTTCACATATTTCAATCACATAATACAGTGTTATTAATACAGTCACCATGTTTTGCTTTAGATCTTCAGATCTTATTCATCATATAGCAAATTCTGTACTCTTTACCAACCTCAACCTCTTTCTCCTTCACCCCTCATATATATATACACACATATGTGTGTGTGTGTGTGTGTGTATCCATTATTCTTTTGTCAGACTCTTAGGTTGCTTCCATATCTTGGCTATTGTGAATAAGGCTTCAATAAACATGAATGTGACTTCAGATATATTTTCATTATCTTCTTTTATTTTCTTTTGGGTATATACCCAGAAGTAGGATTGCTGGATCACATATTAGTTCTGTTTTTATTTTTTGAGGCGCATTCATACTGTTTTTTAATGAGGCTGAGGCAATTTATCTTCTCACCAACAGAGCACAAGGGCTCCCAAGGAAGAACGTTAAGGATCTTCATTTGACAGGTAAAAAAGTTGAGATTCAAAGGTGTCATGTGAATTGCCAAACTAATTTTAGGAGTGCTGGGACTAAAGTGAGTTCCCATGGTTCCTGCTGCAATGCTTCTCACCTTCAGAGAGTCACTTGATGTAACTGAGTCATGTGTATAAGGACACATAGCAATTTGGGAGCTCAGGAACACTAACAGTAAGTACATAACTTACTGTTATGCACCAGACGACTCCTGAGTCAGATTGATGATTTTCCATTTCCTCAGACTCCCTTGGGGATGTGAAGCTCAGAATTCCAATCAGTGGCTCTTTTTAGACTCTGAACTTTTTAATGGGATGTATCCTACTAGCCTTGTGACTTGGACGGAGAAAGGGCAACAAGCTTTCCACTGGCTGAGGAGTCAATGACTTGGTGGAGATTACCTTAATGTGGGTGTGCTCAGCCAGCCTTAGAGCAGCAAACCACAGCTCTCAGCCCACATTCGTCATTTGAGTCAATTAATTAGGTCCCAGCCTAAAATGGCCATTCATCTCTATAGATTTTGCCTGCCAAACTCCAGAATCCTTCTTCTATTGAAAAATATGCTGATCCACCTGCAAACATGGAGAAGCGAGAAAGAGAAGACCAAACAGCTGGCTTATCATGCAGACTTAGCCAAGGATGCTCACCGCCATGGGCTGACTCATGTTCTTGGCTAGAGAAGTGGATGCCAGCTCAGTGTCCTAGAAACCCTGCTCTCGTTCTGTGAAGTTGGAGCCCTGAAATGTTTATGCCAGAGAGCTGGGTAAAGCTGGAAGAATAATTTCTAATATGCTCATCTCTTATTCCCTCTCACCCCTATTTCCACCTCTAGCCCTTGAATTTCTAATAAAAGTCCCTTCAGTCTAAATGCTGTAGTGCAAAGAGACTGCAAAGACACAGGCATTTTAGTTTTCTGTCGGCTGTTCATGAGTTGTGAGTCCTTAGCCAAGTCAATCTGCTTGGGATTTGTATTTGTTTCCCCGGGCTGTTGTAACAAATTACTACAAATTTAGTAGCTTAAAACAACATAAACGTATTATCTCACAGTTCCTGAGGCCAGAAGTCTGAAATCAGTATTGCTTTGCTGGAATAAAGATGCTGGCCCATGGTCCCTTCAGAAGTACTAGGGAGAATCTTTTCTTATCTCTTCCAGATTCTGGTAGTTGCTGGAAGTTCTTTTGGTGTCTGACTGTGTCACTCAATTATTCATGACTAGTGTCTTCAAATCTCTCTCTTCTGTCTTCACATCTCTTTCTTCACTGTATAATCATGTGTAAAATCTCTCTGCCTCTCTTGTAAGGGCTTCCCCAGTGGCTCAGGGGTAAAGAATCCTCTTGTAAGTCAGGAGCTGCGGATTCGATCCCTGGGTCAGGAAGATCCCCTGGAGGAAAGCATGGCAACCCACTCCAGTATATTCCTGCCTGGGAAATCCCATGGAGAGAGGAGTATGGAGGGCTACAATCCATGGTGTTGTAAAAAGTCAGACATGACTGAAGTGACTTAGCACGCACACATGCACTCTCTCCTACAAGGATACACATAACTGCATTCTGGGCCCTCCTGGGTAATCCATGATAATCTCCCCATCTCAAAATTCTTAACTCTTTTTTGCCACCATATAAGGCAACATTCAAGGGCCCCAGGAATTAGGATGTAGGTCCTTTGGGGACCCACTTTTTGGCCTAGTACAGCGCTTAAATGCCTCATCCATGGAATAATGATATTAGCACACTTACCACTTAAACAATGCCACTGAATATTTCTTCTGACTGTGGTGATTAAGATGCTATGATTGAAAAAAGTTCCAAATTTCAGTGTGGTCCCAAGCAAGTTCTAAACCCAGCAGGGCAAATTTCGTTAGGTTTCAAAATCTGAGAGTAATCCTTTACGGTTCCAGGCCCCACCCTCTAGGCCCGTGATGGCTCCACTGGCCCCTGTGCCACCGGCTACTGCACTGCCCTTGGAGTCATACTTCCTTTTCTGGAAGGGTAGCGTCTACTTGCAGCTGAGTGACTTTAACACTTCATTTCCTGACGGTAGAATTTTAGAAGTTCAAGAGTCTTCTTTCATTTTTTCCTGTCTCTGTTCCTTTCTATCTAAGCTGTCAGTGACCCTTAATTACATCTTCAAATACTATTTCTTTTTTCCAAATAAGGTCATGTTCACAGCTCTGACGATTAGAATGTGGACATGTGTTTGGGGGACCACCATTCAAATCCACATCATGCTCCCATCCCCATGTCCAATATGCAGTACTGGAATAGAGACAGGAGATCTGAAATAAAAACTTAATCTGGAAATGTGGAGAATGTGAAAATCCTCAGTCACTGATCTGTCTAGTTCTGAACTCTTACTTGGGGTTGTTATGATGGCACTGTTTTTTGAAAACTTCTTAATTAATCCACATTCTTGATGTAGTTCTTTTGCCTGAAGTTCTCCATGGACCTTCCCCATGTCCATTTCCCAGGGAAATTCTTCCTTCAACATGATCCAACTTAGATATCTAAAAACGTTATTTCAGAATATGCCCTTCTTGAAATTTGAGCGGCTTTTTTAGCCAGCTTCCTCCCTGTAGAGTGATGAAAATTAAAGTGTCATTTTGAATTTTGATTGGATTTAAATGGTTTTTAGCCCACAGTTTCTTTGCCAACATAACTCTTTAAAAGTTCACAAGGATTCTTATGTATTTGATCTTGGTTATCTTGATGTGCCAACAGCCACAGCTATGGTTCTTTCCCAGACATATTTCTTATATTTGCTGTATTTTAGTGCTTTCTTTACCTCATGCCTTTATTTTAAATTATTTTTGTGTTTCTCATTCTTTCAGACTTTGATGGGAGAACCATATATCTAATCTCTTTTCTCTGAATTATTGTGTTCAATTGAAGATATCCACTATATACCATGAACTTATGTGGATCTCTGCTCTGAAACATCTTATTTCATTTAGCGGTTCTAACAAATGGGTGTTATGGCCATGGCTATGCCCTTGATTTGGAGAAGGCGATGGCACCCCACTCCAGTACTCTTGCCTAGAAAACCCCATGGACGGAGAAGCCTGGTGGGCTGCAGTCCATCTGGTCGAGAAAAGGCGGACAAGACTGAGCGACTTCCCTTTCACTTTTCACTTTCATGCATTGGAGAAGAAAATGGCAACCCACTCCAGTGTTCTTGCCTGGAGAATCCCAGGGACGGGGGAGCCTGGTGGGCTGCTGTCTATGGAGTCGCATGGAGTCGGACACGACTGAAGCGACTTAGCAGCATGCCCTTGATTTGATCCTTAACTCAAGGCTGAATTTTAATTGGCTCAAAAGTTCTCTCAATTTTATCCACTGCTTAGCATGATAAAATGCTGTCTTTTTAATCCTACACAAACACCGATTCCTGAATTTTCTCTATTTCTTTTTATGGGCCAGTTTTTTCTTCTCGGAGAAGGCAATGGCATCCCACTCCAGTACTCTTGCCTGGAAAATCCCATGGATGGAGAAGTCTGGTGGGCTGCAGTCCATGGGGTCGCTAAGAGTAGGACACAACTGAGCGACTTCCCTTTCCCTTCCCCTTTTTTTCTTCTTGTGCCTTATCAAATTCAACCACCTTAACAAACATGGTACTAATATTCTTTTTTTTTTTTTATCTTTACTGATGTAGTTCAATATTATAACTACTAATTTTTAAATAACTATTTTTTATCACAAAAAATTGTATTTATTGGATACACATCCAATAGTGAAAGTTTAGAAAACATAGATAAAAAGGAAAAAAAGAATCATCTGTAATCCCATCTTTAATTGATAACCACTGTTAACATGATAGTATTATAAAATAGTATATTATAGTATATTTCCTGCAATGATTCTACTCAAATATATCTTTTTTTAAATTAAATAGTTTACTTAATATTTATTATTTTTTAAAATATAAATTTATTTATTTTCATTGGAGGCTAATTACTTTACAATATTGTATTGGTTTTGCCATACGTCAACATGAATCCACCACGGGTGTACACGTGTTCCCCATCCTGAATCCCCCTCCCACCTCCCTCCCTGTACCATCCCTCTGGGTCATCCCAATGCACCAGCCCCAAGCATCCAGTATTATGCATCGAACCTGGACTGGCAATTCGTTTCACATATGATATTATACATGTTTCAGTGCCATTCTCCCTAATCATCCCACCCTCTCCCTCTCCCAAAGAGTCCAAAAGACTGTTCTATACATCTGTGTCTCTTCTGCTGTCTCGCATACAGGGTTATTGTTACCATCTTTCTAAATTATATATATATGCGTTAGTATACTGTATTGGTGTTTTTCTTTCTGGCTTACTTCAAGCTGTATAATAGGCTCCAGTTTCATCCACCTTATTAGAACTGATTCAAATGTATTCTTTTTAATGGCTGAGTAATACTCCATTGTGTATATGCACCACAGCTTTCTTATCCATTCATCTGCTGATGGGCATCTAGGTTGCTTCCATGTCCTGGCTATTATAAACAGTGCTGCGATGAACATTGGGGTACACGTGTCTCTTTCCCTTCTGGTTTCCTCAGTGTGTATGCCCAGCAGTGGGATTGCTGGATCATAAGGCAGTTCTATTTCCAGTTTTTAAGGAATCTCCACACTGTTCTCCACAGTGGCTGTACTAGTTTGCATTCCCACCAACAGTGTAAGAGGGTTCCCTTCTCTCCACACCCTCTCCAGCACTTTCACCACTACTATTCAACATAGTTTTGAAGTTTGGCCACAGCAATCAGAACTAATATCCCTTTTACAGTATCTTCTCTTATATGTGAGAGTTCATTTGGGACCTCATTTGACTTAAGTTATTACAGGCAGGACTTTTATCAAATGTTTTATCCTTGTCAACATTGTTCCAGCCTCCAGTAACAGTTTCAGTTCAATCAGCTATATAGTATTTTGTTGAAGTATCAAAGAAATTCCAAGTGGCATTTGAATACAAAGTGTGTTTTTTTGTTTTTTTACTCTATATGTCTAATATAGATTGACTGGGATAGGGGAGCTTTGCTTTTTGTCTTCTGCAGCTACTCCCTGACCCCCTGTATTAATGCAACAGATAATGGTTACTGTGTATCTTATACAATTCTCAACCTTAGTATCAATTATGTTATCTGTATGTTAGATACTTTGGCCTCAAAACTAAAAATCAATTAAGCAATTTATTTTCACTTTTAACCTTATCTTTATTTTCACTCAAACAAATAGAAAAGAGCTCACAGTTGAAATTATTTCATTTTTTAAATTAGTGAATTCTAGTCCTGAGTATAACAATGCCAATAAATAAGTATTAGTCAGCAAAGTTGACCTAATTGCTAAGGAACTGAATATTTGAGGCCCACAACAAAATTACTAGCACAGCAATTTCTTCTGGCTTCAATACATATTATATTTCATCAATATAATATCAGCTTCAATTCTGTTAACAGTGAAATGTGGGTGTGGTGGTGATTAGAGATATTTCTCTAATATTTCTAGCTTTTCATATTCTAGTTACTCATTGGAACTGTACTTCCAGGCCTCTTTGGGGCTGGGTAGGGCTGTGGCTATTTCTGACCCATAAATTCTGAACAAAGTGAGACCCTCTTTTCTTTTTTTTTCTTTGCCACAGTGAGCAGCAATATTTGAGGAGGTGGCTGCTTAATCAACTTGGTTGGAGTCTACAGTAAAGAGATAAGAATGAAAAACTAAACTTTGTATTTGAAAGTCATTTGGAGTTTCTTTGTTAAATTCAGTGAAATTTATATTCATTAACTGATTTAGAAATTGAAACTGTTATTGGAGGCTAGAAGAACCAAGTTGCATGTATCTTAAGTTAAAAGGAGACTTTATCAAAAGCATGCTGGATTTATCTAATAGTTTAAGGGAAATTTGAACAATCAAAACCATCAAAGGGCTGGGATGCATCACACTGTTAGGGCCAACTGAGTTGAAGATGGAAATGTGCTCACTGATGTTTCTATCTTTCAATTCTTCTTTTCCTCCCCAAATGTCAGCTTTTTTTTTCTCTTCTTCCACCACAGATCAGCTTTTCCACAGATAAGAAAATATGGCTGTGGTCAATTTAAAATGTTTATACATTACAGTTTTGGTCACCTGAAAAATATTGTGTTAACTTTGTCCCAAGTATACAAAAAAAATCTAAAGAAACGGATTCATTAATGTGGGACAGTTATGTGCCCTTGAACCTATCCACTGTGGTTGCAAGTGTGGTTTCAAGTGGTTACATTGTACACATGTGGGGAGTGTGATGATCTTGTGCTCAGGTGAGTAAGGTAATTACCTTGTGCTTGCATGGGAATGTGATTTCTTTGTGCTTAGGTGATGACTTCCTCCATACTCATGTGAGATAGGGAAGAGCTTTGAAGGGGCAATTCCTGCTTAGGTATTTTTACAACTTGTTCAATTTTTTTTCGCCTGTTTTATTTTCTTACTAAGTTTGCTAGTTAGTTGAATAGGTCAAATCAACCATTTATTTTTGGACTCATTTCAGAAGAGCAGACGTTTCCTGTAAAACATGAAGATAACAGAACAGCAATTCATGAGGACAAGGTCAAATGTTTCCTAGCTGAGCTAACATAGTTTTAGAAGGTCTTTTACACGCTTGACCTAACAGTGGAAAGAGAGTTGGAGAGGCAGTTTTTTATCTCCTAGGGCACTAAGGGTCTCAGAAAGCATCAGTTACCATATTGAATTTTGGCATCCCTTAATATTTTATGTCCCAGCCAAGGGACAATTTTCCATTCTTCTCTCCAATATCATGGCAGCCTGCAACATCGAGACTGTTACTTAGAGATGAATTGAGTGACTCACACTTAATTTTGATTCTGGAAGCTTTGGCTGACTTCTCTCTTAAGGGTTTGCATTTATCCAAAACTTCTTTCCAAAAAGTAGATGTAACACCATGAAAAATGCTTGCCATACCTCGTTAATAATGGTAACCATGCTAGCTCACTCTTCATAGAGCATGAATCTTGCATCACAGAGAAGAATTATGCTTACCATCTTTTCTTTCTTAAAACTGAGATAACAATACATACCCTTGCCAAAATGACATATACTTTGAATTTTATTATTTGTTTCTAAATGGTTTCTCTGCTCAGAGCTATATACTATTGGTTATTTTCCTTTGACATATATGTGTGTGTGTGTGTGTGTGTATTAGAGACATGCACAACAACCCTTGTCTGATTTGTTCAACTATTTAGAATTTGAGGGATAACAGTTGCTTTAGAGGAACAGAGTGAAGTCTTTGGAGGACTCTGGGCTCTTAGAGTGATGTAAGATTGCTCAAGGGTGTGGATGGAAGTTCCGTGTCTCCTTTTCTCTATAAATGTTCCTAACTTATTCATTGCCATCAGTAAGAAGGGCTTAAATCTAAATTTTAAAAAATATCTATCTTCAACCTAGCAATTTTGGCATGAGGGGTAAGGGGAGGGTGGGACAAGTTTGAAAATTAGGATTGACATGTGTACACCACCATATGTAAGATGGATAGCTGGTGGGAAACTGCTATGTAACACAGGGGGCTCAGCTCAGTGCGATAAGATGACCTGATGGGTGGAATGGGGGTGGGGTGGGAGGAGGTCCAAGAGGGAAGTGATATATGTATACATATAGCTGATTCACTGCATTGTACAGCCTAAACTAACACAGCATTATAAAACAATCATCAGTTCAGTTTAGTTGCTCAGTCGTGTCCAACTCTTTGAGACCCCATGAATCGCAGCACGCCAGGCCTCCCTGTCCATCACCAACTCCCGGAGTTCACTCAAACGCATGTCCACGAGTCGGTGATGCCATCCAGCCATCTCATCCTCTGTTGTCCCCTTTTCCTCCTGCCCCTAGTCCCTCCCAGCATCAGAGTCTTTTCCAATGAGTCAACTCTTCGCATGAGGTGGCCAAAATACTGGAGTTTCAGCTTTAGCATCATTCCTTCCAAAGAACACCCAGGGCTGATCTCCTTTAGAATGGACTGGTTGGATCTCCTTGTAGTCCAAGGGACTCTCAAGAGTCTTCTCCAAAACCACAGTTCAAAAGCCTCAATTCTTCAATGCTCAGCTTTCTTCACAGTCCAACTCTCACATCCATACATGACGACTGGAAAAACCATAGCCTTGACTAGATGGACCTTTGTTGGCAAAGTGATCTCTCTGCTTTTCAATATGCTATCTGCTGCTGCTGCTAAGTCACTTCAGTTGTGTCCAACTCTGTGCGACCCCATAGACAGCAGCCCACCAGGCTCCCCTGTCCCTGGGATTCTCTAGGCAAGAACACTGGAGTGGGTCGCCATTTCCTTCTCCAATGCCTGAAAGTGAAAGTGAAAGGGAAGTCACTCAGTCGTATCTGACTCTTAGCGACCCCATGGACTGCAGACTACCAGGCTCCTCCGTCCATGGGATTTTCCAGGCAAGAGTACTGGGGTGCCATTGCCTTCTCCAAATATGCTATCTAGGTTGGTCGTAACTTTTCTTCCAAGGAGTAAGCGTCTTTTAATTTCATGGTTGCAATCATCATCTGCAGTGATTTTAGAGCCCAAAAAATAAAGTCTGACACTGTTTCCACTGTTTCCCCATCTATTTCCCATGAAGTGATGGGACCAGATGCCATGATCTTCGTTTTCTGAATGTTGAGCTTTAAGCCAACTTTTTCACTCTCCACTTTCACTTTCATCAAGACGCTTTTTAGTTCCTCTTCACTTTCTGCCATAAGGGTGGTGTCATCTGCATATCTGAGGTTATTGATATTTCTCCCAGCAATCTTGATTCCAGCTTGTGCTTCTTCCAGCCTAGCATTTTTCATGATGTACTCTGCACAGAAGTTAAATAAGCAGGGTGACAATATACAGCCTTGACGTACTCCTTTTCCTATTTGGAACCAGTCTGTTGTTCCATGTCCAGTTCTAACTGTTGCTTACTGACCTGCATATAGGTTTCTCAAGAGGCAGGTCAGGTAGTTTGGTATTCCCATCTCTTTCAGAATTTCCCACAGTTTATTGTGATCCACACAGTCAAAGGTTTTGGCATAGTCAATAAAGCAGAAATAGATGTTTTTCTGGAACTCTCTTGCTTTTTCCATGATCCAGCGGATGTTGGCAATTTGATCTCTGGTTTCTCTGCCTTTTCTAAAACCAGCTTGAACATCTAAATGTTCACAGTTCACGTATTGCTGAAGCCTGGCTTGGAGAATTTTGAGCATGACTTTACTAGCGTGTGAGATGAGTACAATTGTGTGGTAGTTTGAGCATTCTTTGGCATTGCCTTTCTTTGGGATTGGAAGGAAAACTGACCTTTTCCAGTCCTGTGGCCACTGCTGAGTTTTCCAAATTTGCTGGCATATTGAGTGCAGCACTTTCACAGCACCATCTTTCAGGATTTGAAAGAGCTTAACTGGAATCCCATCACCTCCATTAGCTTTGTTTGTAGTGATGCTTTCTAAGGCCCACTTGACTTCACATTCCAGGATGTCTGGCTCTAGGTCAATGATCACACCATCATGATTATCTTCGTCATGAAGATCTTTTTTGTACAGTTCTTCTGTGTATTCTTGCCATCTCTTCTTAATACCTTCTGCTTCTGTTAGGTCCATACCATTTCTGTCCTTTATCGAGCCCATCTTTGCATGAAATGTTCCCTTGGTATCTCTAATTTTCTTGAAGAGATCTCTAGTCTTCCCCATTCTGTTGTTTTCCTCTATTTCTTTGCATTGATCGCTGAGGAAGGCTTTCTTATCTCTTCTTGCTATTCTTTGGAACTCTGCATTCAGATGCTTATATTTTTCCTTTTCTCCTTTGCTTTTTTCCTCTCTTCTTTTCACAGCTATTTGTAAGGCCTCCCTAGACAGCCATTTTGCTTTTTTGCATTTCTTTTCCATGGGGATGGTCTTGATCCCTGTCTCTTGTACAATGTCATGAACCTCTGTCCATAGTTCATCAGGCACTCCATCTATCAGATCTAGGCCCTTAAATCTATTTCTCACTTCCACTGTATAATCATAAGGGATTTGATTTAGGTCATACCTGAAAGGTCTAGTGGTTTTCCCTACTTTCTTCAATTTAAGTCTGAGTTTGGCAATAAGGAGCTCATGATCTGAGCCATAGTCAGCTCCCGGTCTTGTTTTTGTTGACTGTATAAAGCTTCTCCATCTTTGGCTGCAAAGAATATAATCAATCTGATTTTGGTGTTGACCATCTGGTGATGTCCATGTGTAGAGTCTTCTCTTGTGCTGTTGGAAGAGGGTGTTTGCTATGACCAGTGCATTCTCTTGGCAAAATTCTATTAGTCTTTGCCCTGCTTCATTCTCTATTCCAAGGCCAAATTTGCCTGTTACTCCAGGTGTTTCTTGACTTCCTACTTTTGCGTTCCAGTCCCCTATAATGAAAAGGACATCTTTTTTGGGTGTTAGTTCTTAAAGGTCTTGTAGGTCTTCATAGAACCGTTCAACTTCAGCTTCTTCAGTGTTACTGTTTGGGGTATAGACTTGGATTACTGTGATATCGTATGGTTTGCCTTGGAAACAGAGATCAATCTGTTGTTTTTGAGTTGCATCCCAGTACTGCATTTTGGACTCTTTTGTTGACCATGATGGCTACTCCATTTCTTCTAAGGGATTCCTGCCTGCAGTAGTAGATATAATGGTTATCTGAGTTAAATTCAACCATTCTAGTCCATTTTAGTTTGCTGATTCCTAGAATGTCAACGTTCACTCTTGCCATCTCCTGTTTAACCACTTCCAATTTGCCTTGATTCATGGACCTGACATTCCAGGTTCCTATGCAATATTGCTCTTTACAGCATCAGACCTTGCTTCTGTCACTAGTCACATCCACAACTGGGTATTGTTTTTGCTTTGGCCCCATCCCTTCATTCTTTCTGGAGTTATTTCTCCACTGATCTCCAATAGCATATTGGGCACCTACTGACCTGGGGAGTTCCTCTTTCAGTATCCTATCATTTTGCCTTTTCATACTGTTCATGTGGTTCTCAAGGCAAGAATACTGAAATGATTTGCCATTCCCTTCTCCAGTGGACCACACTCTGTCCACCATGACCCACCCATCTTGGGTGGCCCCACAGGGCATGGCTTAGTTTCACTGAGTTAGACAAGGCTGTGGTCCATGTGATTAGATTGACTATAGTTTTCTGTGATTATGGTTTCAGTGTGTCTGCCCTCTGATGCCCTCTTGCAACACCTACCGTCTTACTTGGGTTTCTCTTACCTTGGACGTGGGGTATCTCTTCATGGCTGCTCCAGCAAAGCGCAGTCGTTGCTCCATACCTTGGATGAGGGGTATCTCCTCACCGCCGCCCCTCCTGACCTTGAACATGGAGTAGCTCCTCTAGGCCCTCCTGCGCCCGCGCAGCCACTGCTCCTTGGATGTGAGGTTCCTCCTCTCAGCCGCGCTTGTGTGCCGTCGCAGCTGCCTGCAAGGGCTCCTTTTGGGCAAAACAATTATACCCTCATAAAAATATAATAATGTAATTTAGAAATGTAAGTAAGAGTAGCATTCACTCAAAGTAAGACTTCAATATTGGGTTGCTTGAAGAAAGTAAAATGATGGTTAAAATAAAATCAAACAGCTAAAGAACAATAGCGAACTAAATGCCACTCTGAATCATTTGTGAACTAAAAACTTTTTACCATTTATCTCACCTGGGTATGTATGCCAGACATGGAATTTACAGGGATGAACAAGAATGATATCAGGTAAGGAAATGAGGTCAATGGGAAGTACACAAGCTTGTGAATTACAAAAATCCATTCTCTCTCTCTTGCTCTCTCTGTGTATGTATGTGTATATATATATATATATATATATATATATATATACACACACACATATATATATAATACATATATATATAATACACACACATATAAAAAATACATATATATGTGTACACACATATGTATAGAAAATACATATATTTATATATACATACATTATATATATTATAATATATATACATTATATATATAATATATTATATATATATATACATTATATATATATTATATATAATACACACACATACATGGGGCTTCCCTAGTGACTCAGCAGTACCGAATCTGCCTGCAATGCAGGAGACATGGGTTCGATCCCTGAGTTGGGAAGATCCCCTGGAGGAGGGCATGGCAACCCACTACAGTATTCTCGCCTGCGGAATCCCATGGACAGAGGATTCCCTAGAGAAGGAAATGGCAACCCACTCTAGTACTCTTGCCTGGACAAGTACTCTCTCCATGGACAGAGGAGCCTGGCAGGCTACAGTCCATGTGGTCCCAAAGAGTTGGACACAATTGAGTGACTGAGTACTCACACACACACACACACACACGTTTCAGTTAGATCTCATTTTACCCATTGTTAAACTCCTTTTGTTAAAATCCCAAGATAAAACTCTCATTGTTAAAACCTCAAGATTTTGTGCAAATTTTATTTTCCAGTTGATTTCTCATCTAGACATTAATATGGTACATTAGTTTTGTTTCTGCTCCCTTTTTGACATTAGGCATTTTTTTGGCTTTTTATAAGCTTTCCCAAATCTATGCTATTAAAGTCATTTTTCTTAAAAAAAAAAAAAGCCTTATTATGTCACTCTCAACTTCTAAGTCTTTATTGACTACCTAAGAGAGGCAATGTGAATTAGGTTATAAGCATGAAATTTAGAAACTGCCAGAGTTGGCTTTTTGTAATCTGAGATCTGAGGTAAATTATTTGGCATTCTTCTAAACCTCAAGGTCTTCATTTGTAAAATGAAGGCACTAAAATGACTTGCCTCATAGGATTTTGGTCTAGTTTACAGTAACTCAATACCCAATAGTCATCTTTTTGTTGTTGTTTAGTCTCTAAGTTGTGACCAATTCTTTTGTGACCCCATAGACTATAGCCCACCAGGGTCCTATGTCCATTGGATTCTTCAGGGAAGAATACGGGATTGGATTGCCATTCCCTTCTCCAAGGGATCTTCCTTACCCAGGGGATTGAACTTGTGTCTCCTTCATTGACGGATGGATTCTTTACCAGTGAGCCACCAGAGAAGTCATCATAGTTATTAACTACAGGATGTAAGACTCAATTCCTTTAACATATTACTTATGAGGGATACTTTGGAACAGATTTCTCACTGGCTGAGAAAGTAGTCAAAAATGATTTTTAAGTCACTTGCTATTAAAGATTTTCCTGAACCCTTGACCCATTCTAACTACATTTGTATCATAGTCATGAAAGAATAGTGTTTAGTATAGAAATTTCTGGGAATTAGTTAAAACAATCAACTCACCTTTAATAGTCACAAAATGATAATGGATAAGGGATGAGATTTCTGCATGCTGCCAATGTCTTCTGGTTGCTGACCAGAGAGGCTGAGGTGAAGGACTTGGTGACTTGGTGTCAACATTTCCAAGGCTTTAAGCCCAGCATTCCTCTCTTCTGCAGTGATTGTTATTTATAGCCTTAATTTCTGGAGCATCTAAGCAAGTGACCTCACGGAACTTATCAAAGAAAAGTAAGAAGCTACAAGGATAAGCTAATTTCCCTTATATAATCATGATTTTAAATATAAGCACACTGAAAATTCCAAGGAAGATAATGTATACATTGATTACATTTCTGACTTGTGAATAAGAAATAACATATATAATATTCACAGATCTTATATCCTTTATCCAAAAGGCCTGCATATTCTCCTTTTGTATCTTCACAGAGCCACATTTTTCTTAAAAAAAAAAAAAAGAGGGGAGAGAAAACCCTGATTCAATCGTAACAAACCGAGGGTCCTTGATATGAGACATTCCTTTTTTTTTTTTTAATTTTTCTTTTTCCTTTTATTGATCATTTTAAACTTTTTGCTATCATTATTTTTAAAAATAGAAAATACATATAAAAAGGAGTTTTCTCCATTCTCTTTTCTTCTACAAAGAGAATAGAAAAACAAGGTGGTGATGCTAAAGCTGTCATGAGGGGAAGGGGAGGCACAAGAAGATTCAAGTACCCTCTCTTAGCTGCATGTACACAGAGTTCTACTTTACGTGAGGTTGGATCTTGGTATGGTCAGCATTTGGGACAACCATCAGGGCTGATAGTCCAAATCTAGTGGTTGGAGAAGGTTGATTATGTCATTTAAAAGGAAGGAAGAAGTAACCTAACATCCTTATGGGTCTCTCTAACTGAAAAACAGCAAAAATAAAATGCTATTTGGTCATAGTGCAGCCCCTTCTTAGTTCTTTGGTAGAAGGACATGGTAAATGAAGTTCTATTAGAAAATGTCAAATTATTTAGCAATCATAGGAAACATATGAAGTAATAAGGCTTCTGTAACAGTTCAGGGTATATATACAGAGCTAGGGATGGATGAGTAATTATCCTTTAGCCTCATAAACTACACATATAGAATTTATTTATTTATGACTTCATAGATGATATGTGGACATAAGCAATAGTGAGGTGTTTGCCAAAATTTGTGAAAAAAGGAAAATAAAGATAAAACATGTAATGCCATTTTTTACTACTTAGGATAAACAACATTTTATTGTTGTTGTTTAATGGCTAAGTTGTCTCTGACTCTTTGTAATCCCATGGACTATAGCCTGCCAGGCTCCTCTATCTATGGAATTCCAGAGGCAAGAATACTAGAATGGGTTGCCATTTCCTTCTCCAGGGTATCTTCCTGACCCAGGGATTGAACCCATATCTCATGCATTGACAGGCAGATTCTCTACCAGTGAGCCACCTGGGAAGCCCAGACAAGATTTTATTATTGTGAAAAACAACCCCAAGTTCTCCATGGTTAAAACATCAAGGTTTGTATCTTGTTCATAACATAACGTAACATAACATCTTGTGTCCTTGACAAGGACCTGGAGGCCCTTGTTCCAAATTTTCTTGACCCCGAGCAGACCCTATCTGGAGCATTGACTATTGTTGGCCATCTTGACAGTTAAAGAGAACTCAGGCGAATTTTGGGCTGATATTTAAATGTTCCAGTCTAGAAGTGACATATATTCTTCTGCTTGAAAAATACTGGTCAAACGTATTAGTCACAGGGTCCCACCACATTCAAGGAGGCAGTGAAGTTCAGGCGCTCAGAAGGACTCTTTATAACGACTATCACATCTTAAAGAAAGTGACTAGCTTACAGGTCAACATAACTATTAACTGTAACCAGATTGAAAAAGTTAGCATATCTGAACAAGTTGTCAATTAGATTGTACATGAAGGTCATCTACCTTAGTAACACAGAAGTAGAGTAATAGATTTAGATATTGGCAATGTGCCATTCATGTCTTTTCTAAAGAAGAGGAGTTTAGATAGATAGAAACAAGTATTTAGTTATTCTGATGTAGAAATGGAAGCCTTACTGTAGAAATGGAAGCCTTAGCTGGCAAATCCTGATGTTAACTCAATATTTGATTTTTTTTCCGTATTCCCTTAAACTCATGCTGTGATCACCAAGTAATCCCTTAAGAATGAGGCTTGTCATGAGGTCATGTCAGAAAAAGAAAGGGGTGGTCAGTGAATGAAAGCATCTGGTTCACCTAGTATAATTTTATTTTAAATTAATACATCAATAGTATAGTTTTGTAAGTTGCTTTCTTGTGAAGTTAGCTTGAATGAGTTTCCTAAGTTAAATAAACTCTAGGGCACTGAAGAGATGGAGTGTTTGATCCTGTGTAGCTGAAGCTCAGACACTGAACTGTATCGAACTCCCCAAAGGAGGTATTTTTTTCAAGAATTGTGAGGGCAGTGCTGTCTTACCCTAACTTTGCCCAAATTTCTTTCTCTGTAGTTTTTGACAATGCTTACTTAAATATACCAGGAACACATATGTAGTCCACATAGTTTATTTTTTGTTAATTTTTGTTTTGTATTGAGGGATAGTTGATTTACAATATTGTGTTAGTTTCAGGTACATAGCAAAATGGATTAGTTACACATGTACACATATCCATTCTTTTCTAGATTGATTGTAGTCCACATATTTTAAATCGACTTGATAACCAAATTAAAATCAAAGAATTTACAGGAAAGCTCTTGGGAAAAAAATCACTTTAATAAAAATACGTACAAATGCAAGCCCAATTCTTTAAGCTTTGTTCCCTAAACAGCACAGGAAGTGTTTAAAGGCAATGCTTTAGTAACTACAATTATTTTTTTTTAGTACTTGCAACCATAGTTTGAGAAACATAGAAATGCTCCCTCTATGTAGTACATTAAAATTTCAAGAAATGCTTTAGCTGTAGTGTTCTGGACAGTAATGCAAAGTATTGTAACATTTTAACTTGAGTGCCATTTCAAGGAACCAAGGGACAAAATATGAACTTACCCCTCTCCCCAAGATCTTTTAATTTACCTATCAGGGAAAGCAGAGCAAAGTGGTAAAAATAATGTAAGTGACACTTCTTTGTGGTTAACTATATTCTTTTATGAACACAATCATAAAAATGTGCATTCCTATAAATGGCTTTATGCAGACATGTTTTCTATCAAATTTCATATCATTTTGAAAATGAATATTTTTAATGCTATCATAAAAAGGGCTGTAAATGCCAAGGAGAATTAAATCCTTCATGCGGCTTCATACCTCACTAATGACATAGTCTATTGCATGAGTCAACTTGCATAGGATGTAATAACAAGTTGTTTAATTAAACATCAATCTGGGAGTTTTGTAGAGGTATTATGTAGATGTGGCTCACATCTACAATCAGTTGGCTTTAAAGATTATCCTTGATAATCTGGTGGGCCTCATCTAGTCAGTTGAAAGGCTGAGAAACATAGTTTCTCAAGTGCAAAACAGATTTCCCTGAGGTAGAAGAAATTCTGCCTGTAGATTTCAGTGTCAGTTCCTGCCTTAGAGTTTCCATTCTGCTGGCCTGACCTATAGACTGAACTTGCCTGACCCTTCTATCATAGAAACCATTTCTTGAACTAAGTTTCTTTCTCTCCTCTGCTCTGGCTTTGTTTTTATGCTAGAATCCTCACTGATACAGATTGTTTTGGATACTGGGAAGTGGTGTGCTGCTTTAACAAATACCTACAAATGTGAAAGCAGCTTTGGAATTGGGTCATGAGTAGAAACTGGAAGAATTTTGAGAAGCATGATAGAAAATGCTTAGATTGCCTTGGTAGAAAGAGTCACATGTGTTTCTGGTGAAGTCTCGAGGATATGAAGAATATGTTATTTAGAACTGAGGAAAGAAAATCTTTTTTATAAAGTGGCAAAGAATTTAGCTGAATTGTATTCTAGTGCTGAATGAGAATCAGAGTATATAAATGATGAAATTTTATATTTAGCTGAGGTGATTTCCAAATAAAATATGGAAGGTGTGGTTTGTTTCCTGTTTGTTGCTTATGGTAAAATGAGAGAGGAAATAGATAAATTAAGGTTGAACATATTAACCAATCCATTCCTACCTCAGGATTTGACAATTTGGGAGGTCCTCAACTTACTTGGATTGCAAAGGATGCTAGAATTAGGAAATCCACTATTTGCAAAACAAACTATAGAGAGAAGACCAAGCTATGGCTGGACAACCTTTTGTTAAAGAAATTAGGTGTTCAATCAACCGTCTCAGAAGGAATAGAGATGGGATTATCAAGGAAGAATTTGTGAAAATCTCTCTTGTCTAATGCATGGATTTCCTTAACATACATTGGAGATCCCTGAGGTTTGGGGGGATGCTAGCAAAAACTGTCCTTTTTAGTCCAGTAGTCCAGCTTGGACTAAAAACAACAGTGAGTGGACAAAATTAAAAATGGTTGTCAGATTCTCTAAATTTGATATACAAACAATGAGTCAGTAGAGCTACTGGGCTTCAAGAAAAAAGATGACCGCCTCAGTGGACAGAGCTGTGGGCCCAGATACTAGGGTGATGGAGCAGCTGCTGAGGGTACAGCGAGCAATGGGGCTGCTTCTAAGGGCAGGGGTGATGAAGCTGTGAATCCAAAGGGTGAAACCTTGAGCCACTGGTCTTGAAACTTAAGGCTATTCCTGAGATAGAAACAAGAAGGATCCCAAGTAAAGGGGGTTGACTTGAGTTTGTAATATACTGAGTTTGAGGACATCCAATGGCCATCCAATGGAAAATGTATAATAAGCCACTAGAGTTAAGTTTATGGAATTCAGGAATGAGATCTGAACTGAAATCTCTCAAATAGGGATGTGATGTTGGTAAGTGGAACTTGAAGAAATGAAGATCATTGTTTTGAGAAGGTCAACACTGAAGGATAAATAGGATAAAGATAAAGATAAATGAGACGGAGAAGTCACTAGCGGGAAAATGTCAGCTGAGAACGGGCTTATTGTGAGAAAGTTTGGAACACTGTAAAGTGTTGTGACAAGAGAAGTAGAGAGAGAGGCTAAAGATTCAGGAAAGAGACAATAACGCATTGGTAGGATGAGATCCTCAAGGAGGCAGAAGAAGATGTGTGCAGAGCATTGGTGGGATGATTTAAATTAGACAAGTGGAGCATCTCTTCTGCTGTGGCATGAGTGAAGAGGGCAGGAATGAACTACAAGTAAGTCAAGTGGCGAAAGACTTAGAGAAGGTCCTGCAGAGTGTTAGCTGTTTGTTGCAATGTAACGAATTACTCCAAACTTAGCAAATTAAAACAAAGAATATTCATGGTTTCACAGTTTCTGTGGGTCAAGAATCTGGCACAATATAGCTGAGCTCCTCTGGCTCAGGCTTTCTCAGAGTTGTCAACAAGCTGTCAGTCAGGATCAAGTCTGGAGAAATGCTGACAAAGAGATCCCAGCCTCCGTTCCCCTGTGGAGATCAACAATTAGACATGCCCATGAATAGCAGGAGCTCTGCAGGCCTTCCCTGCTAGTCCAGTGCTGAAGAATCCACCTTGCAATGCAATGGACACTGGTTTGATCCTTGGTCTGGAAAGATCCCACATGCCATGGTACAGCTAAGCCCATGCGCCACAGCTATTGAGCCTGTGCTCTGGAGCCCGTGAATCACGACTACTGAAGCTGGCATGCCCTGGAGTCTGTGCTCTGCAGCAAGAGAAGCCACCACAATGAGCAGCTGCATACCACAGCTAGAGAGTACCCTCTGCTTGCAGGAACTAGAGAAAGTCCATGAGCAGTGAAAACGTCTCAGAGTAGCCAAAATAAATAAATGTATATTTAAAAAAAAATAGCTCTGGAGGAGCTCAAGACTCCACTTAAACAACTTTAGCAACATAATGGGGGAAAAGAAAACTGAAACTAACTGCACTAAAAGAGAAGAAACACAGCTTCATTTTGCCTATCACCCCATCCTCCAAGCCAGCATTGCTCCAGCGTCAAGAGCGAACCTCAGCTAGAAAGAGGTCCCCTCACCAGGAAAGGAAGAATGGGCTGAGTGGCCACTTCCCTGACCTTTCTGGATGCTGCACAAGGGTCCTGCTTTGGTTTCACCCCACCCAGACCAGCAGAGCTGTGGTGTACAGGGACAGCTTGGAACAAGGAGAAAAGCAAGTACTTCCAAAAGCAGTTACTGTGGCTCCCAGTGACCTGTTCAATAGACAAAGCCAGCAGATTTCATGCCAAAGATACCATTGGCCAGCAGAGCCTCTGCAGAACCCCACAGCTTTTCACCAGCTTTGCCCTGCAGGCTTTCATGTTCACTGACAACAGGTGCCTGTGTCCTTTCCTGCTCTTTCCTTCCTGCCCCCAACATAATATGGGGTGAATGCTGGCTGCCAGCCCAGGCTGTATAGCAATACATGAGCTAAGAAGCCTATGGCTGACCTGCACCACTGTGCACACACCTGGGTGAGACCCCTCCAACTGTGTACCTGTGTGTTTCTAACCTGATGCCCTTCACTGGCCTCCATGGCAGTGTGCATGACTGGGTGGAGACTGTGAAATCATGAGAAAGCATGCCAAAAGCCCAGGCCTCTTCAGGTGTTTATGGGCCTGGATCAAGCCTTGTCTTTGGAGCCTGGCGTGCTCTACTGCACTCATCTCTAGCTAGCCTCTCTAGCTATGCACTTGCATGACCCCCAGCATGGCTCTTATCAATGGCCTCCACTACCATGAACCCTTGACAAGACCCAGCAGCCGCGGTAGTTGGCATCCAAGACCCCTGCAGCTACTAGTGTGTCTGCAAGCGGCTTTGGTCCTTGCTGCCCACTAAGGGCCCCTCCACTAAGTGTATCTGAAACTGGCCTCAGCCACTGCAGGCTCCCACGGCTGAGTGTGGACATGGCTCCACTCTAGCCGCCACCATTGTCTGTCACGGCCTCTAGCCACTGGGCCTGGAGGCACCACTGAGGACCCCGACCGCCCTTGCAGCCACTGCAGACCCTCTGCTGCACGCTGCAGACCCCAGGAACCTGAGCTGAAATAACATCACATCTCTTTGAACCTGGTGCCCTGAGGGGCTCCCATACCTGGGAGCACCACTAGACCCAGGGTCACAGCATTCCCCAGTGTCCCCTATTTGTAAAAGCTTCCCATAATAAAGTCAGTCCATAGGGTGTAGAAGTAAAAAAAAAAAGGCACAAAAACGGAAAAGCGAGAACAAAGCCTACATAATTAAAATAAGATACCATCAAAAGAACCATTTGCAAATTATCACACTTCCAGAAGGAGAAGACAGAGAGAAAAGGATAGAAATCTTATTTAAAGAAATAATGAAAAAATTAATCTAAAGAAAAAAAAGAAAGAATGGATGATAACATCCCAAATCTGGGGAGAGATTTGAATATCCAACTTCATGTATCACATAGGTCACAAACAAAATAAACTTTAAAGAGATCCTCTCCAAAGCATATTATATTAAATTTAAAAGAAATTAAAGAAAGTCAAAGAAAGAATCTTAAAGGCAGAAAGACAGAAAAGCGAAGACTTGTAGTTCACAAGGCAACTCCCAGAAAACTATCAGTGGACTTCTCAGCAGAAATCTTACAAGCTGTGAGAGAGTGGGATGATGTATTCAAAATGCTAACAGAAAACAAAATTGCCATTAAAAATACTTTAACTTGAAAAATTGTCCTTCAGAAGTGAAGGAGAGATAAGAACTTTTCTAGACAAACAAAAGTTGAGGTTTTTCATCATTAGAACTTCCTTACAAGAAATGTTGAGTGGAGTTCTTCAAGCTGGAATGAAAAGATACTACTTAGTAACATAAATCATACGAAAATATACAACACTCTGGTAAAGGTAAAAATATAGTCACATTCAGAATTCTAATACTGTAATATTATGGAGTACTCACCATGTAACTCTAGTATAAAGGTTAAAGAACAACACTATTAAAAATAACTATAGCTATGAAAGTTTGCTAAAGGACACAAAAAGTAAAAGAGATAAACTGTGACATCAAAAACATAAAAGCTCAGGGAGTAAAGGGGAGAGTACTTGCATGTGATCAATTTTTTAAAATCAGAATAAGATAAACTGTTATGAGATGTTTTATGTTTGTCAGGATGGAAGAAATAGGGAGTTGTTGGCCCAAGAATTAAACTTGCAGTTATAATATAGACACATTCTGGGAACCTAATGCACAGAATGATGATTATAATAACACCGTATTATACACTTAAAAGTCTCCCCTGGTAGCTCAGTGGATAAAGAATCCACCTGCCAATACAGGAAACATGAGTTTGGTTCCTGGATTGGGAAGATTCTCTGGAGAAGGAAATGGCAACCCATTCCACTATTCTTGCTTGGAAAATCCCATGGACATAAGCACCTGGCACATTACAGTCCATGGGGTTGCAAAGAGTCGGACATGAATTAGATACTAAACCACCACCTATACTTAAAAGTTATTAAGAGATCTTAAATGTTTACACCACAAGAAAGAAATGGTACTTAGGTGATATGATTGAGGTGTTACCCAGTGCCACTAACTAATTGTTTTACATAGTATGAATATATTCAATTAATATCTTGTATACCTTAAATTTATACAACGTTATATGTTAACTATATATCAGTAAAGCTGAGAGGAAAATGGTTTAATATACAAACAGGTACAAAGAGGCGAATAGTTAAATGAATTAAGGTTATTCATGTGATGCACCATTTAAAAAAAAAAGGTTCAACCCATGGAAGATTCACTTCCAAATTACTCATATGGTTGCTGGCTGCTCTCAGTGTCTCATTGCTTGGTCCTCTCTCTATTTACCTTCAAATTCTTCTGACACAGCTTATGTCTTCCCTCTGAATGAGTGATTAAAGAGAGAGAGAGGAAAAGAGAATACTCAAGCTGAAAGCTACAATGTTTTCATAACCTACTTCTCAGAATTAACACATACTACTGCTACAAAATGTTATTCATTAGAAGTGAGTCCAGTCCACACTCAAGGGGAAGGTAATCAATCTCCACTTCTTGAAAGGAAGGGTATCAACGATTTTCTGCATTTGTTTTATTAATCTACCACAGTCACATAATTGGTTGAAAGAAGACCACACAAAGATGTTAAAATATTGGACTGCCATAAAATATTTTTATATGGCCCACAACAATAATAGCCATCTTTTAGAGACATGCCTAAGAAGGCTATCTTCTTTTATTTTCCATACAGTAAAATATCTCTTTAAGTGCTTCTGTATACTTAGAGGAAAGAGTAAATTGACCAAAATCTTTCATTATGAAAACCACAGTTTCACAGATAGGAAATCATATCTGCTTTAAGCAGTGTTGTGTACAAGGTATATACATGTAGTAGGAAGATCTTTCTATTTTCTTTGGTATAGACAATATATTTTAGTAAAAATTACATTTTCACTGTCTGCCAAACATGCAGGTACATGAGCAAAGTCTAGTTTGTGTTTGGATAAGATATCAAGAATCTTTTTTTTTTTTTTTTTTTTTTTTTTAAAAAGTTTTTTTATTTTTAAACTTTACATAATTGTATTAGTTTAAAATATCAAAATGAATCGTCTTCATAAAATTCAAGAAAATGATCGGCAAATCCATTTTTTAAACTAAAATACTGAAGACACAGAGGGATTTTTTTTTCTTTTGTCATTGTTGCCTTGATTCAACTCATGGTTTTCAGTAAAATTTGACAGAATCAAGTCTATACTACTCCCTATTATCCAAACTTTCTATGTTATGCAACAATAGACATTTCAGTTGTAATCACTGAATCAGAACATGTAGCTTTTCTCAGTTTCATAGCGAAATCAAGGCAAAGATATGATAATGTATGGTCATTGGTGTGGTGTGCCTATGCTAATTTTCTACTGCGAATTGGTGTCTTTTTAATAGACAGAACAAAAACAAAAAGTCCTTTAATTGAAATAAATACTTTTCTGTCTCATTCTGGACTAGATTCAGTCTCCAAGTTAGTGCTTTCACCATAAATGCCCTTTGCCATGCCAGCTCCAGATTTTTTTCTCAGATTGTGCACTGTGTTCTATTTTGGTTACTTACACCCTCCCCCACCCCCAATCCAGTTGCTCTTGTCCTTCCAACTATCACTAACACAGCGCAGTTAGTTAGACTTCTCTTTTGGCAATGCTTGGGTCATATTGCTATAAGTACTGTCATCATTCTCATTTTCATTATCTGATCTCTTAGGAAACATGGTCACAACAATCACAATGTAACAGAATTTAGCTCTGTATTGATATCACGAGTTCCCTGGTGGCTCAGCAGTAAAGAATCCACTGGCAGGGCAGGAAACAAAGGAGACGCAGATTCACTGCATGGGTTGGGAAGATGCCCTGGAGGAGGGTATGGCAACCCACTCCAGTATTCTTGCCAGGGAAATACCGTGGACAGAGGAGCTTGGCTGGCTACAGTCCATGGGGTTGCAAAGAGTTGGACATGACTGATATGACTGAGCACATATGCGTATATTGACACAAAGTACAATTGATCTGAGTGTGAAGTCACATCAGTTGTATCCGACACTTTGGACCCTATGGATGGTAGCTCTCAAAGCTCATCTGTCCATGGGATTCTCCAGGCAAGAACACTGGAATGGGTTGCCATTTGCTTCAGTTCAGTTCAGTTCAGTTCAGTCTCTCAGTTGTGTCCGACTCTTTGCGACCCCATGATTCACAGCACGCCAGGCCTCCCTGTCCATCACCAACTCCTGGAGTTCACTCATACTCACGTCCATCAAGTCAGTGATGCCATCCAGCCATCTCATCCTCTGTTGTCCCCTTCTCCTGTCCCCAATCCCTCCCAGCATCAGAGTCTTTTCCAATGATGCTTAGGTAAAGTTAAAAAAAAATGGGCTATTAATGTTCATGATTACCATGCTTTTAAGTTGCACACTTCAGTATTATCACCTGGAGTAATGCCACAGTGAATGACTGTTATAGTGAGCTGCAAATACGTAATCATTGCCAAAACCAGCAGTTGCTATGATTTGAATGATTGTGTCCCTCCCAAATTCATGTGCTGAAACCTGATGCTCAAGGTGAGGTGGTTGTCTATACAGTCTAGACAAAGAGGCTTGCTACTGTTGGTAACAAGGCAGAGATGAGCATGTGCCATGGATAATCTGATCATTGACCTCTTCCATATATTCAGATACATGCAAAGGAAGGAACTTGTCCTTCTGAGCCAGAGTTGTCTGTGAAAAGCTCCCATTGAGGCCAATAAGAAAAATAGGCTCTTTTCCTCAGAAGGGTCATTGAATGTAAGCAATTCTAGCTCTATCACTAAGAACCACCTTTGTTCTTCACTTCCCTGTACCTTTTATGGAATTCTTTGTTTCTTAAGTCTGTCTACAATTGGTCCTCACCACTCATCTCCAGAAATGAACTTACCCTGATTTCACTGGATGAGGTCCCAATCCCACCTCTCCACGCAGGGGCCTAGGTCAGGATGGAGTGTGCTATGTGACACTTGCTTGGCTATTTGAACTTGAGGTATGGTTTGCTTATATGACCATTGTACGCATCTTAATGCCTCTGCTCATCTTTTCACTCTGCTATTTCTGCTTATTTTTACTCATGGTGATTACTCACCCTTTTCATTGCTCAGTTCCTACCCAGGTGCACAATCCAAAGAGGAATTTGGAGCTCTAAAATCTTCAGATTCAGTTGAGTGAGAGGCTAAATTTTTCCCAAAAGGCCCATTTTTCTACAGCTGCCTGTGACTGAGAGGCACTGCTTACATTTCAGAAAAAAACAAACAAAAAGCCTAAATGAGGACTTCTAAGAATGCTAATTTTTTTTTCAGGATTTAAAGAAAATTAGTATCTTCTCTGATTTTGTCCTGGGGGAAAAAGGCTTGCTGTCTGAATTCCCCTCACTTTTCTATGTTGTCCCTTTATAAAGGTATGTGTGTGTGTGCTCAGTTGCTTAGTTATGTCTGACTCTTTGCAACCCCATGTATGATAGCCCAGCATGCTCCTCTGTCCATGGAATTTTCCAGCCAAGAATACTGGAGTGGGTTGCCATTTCCTCCTCCAGGGTATCTTCCCAGCACAGGGATAGAACCCACGTCTCCCTTGGCTCCTGCATTGCAAGAGTATTCCTTACCACTGAGCCACCAGGGGTAGCCCCTTTATAAAGGTACTTTGCAAAATCAAAACATTTATGCAAAACTTCGAACACTTTTATGAAAACCAAACAAAGTGATCTAAAACAGCAACAAAAAAGCACATCGAGTTCTTGAATAATATTTCAGCCACACTCAATTATACCATGACTTATGAGCATGTTTCTGAAACACAAAAATACCTCCAGGGATGACAAATGGCATCTGGGTCAAATGGAAAGAGAAGATGTTGTCTAACAAGGCTCCAAGCCTGTGACTTTCATCATACCCGTGACATGAGACTGCTCAACCTAATGCTGCCTGCATGCAACTTTCACACAGAGGAAGAGCTGTTGTGGCTAGGTGGAAAGGTTTTCCTTTGTTATTGGGAGATTTTCAGTTTAGTGGTAGGGACAGAGGTGGAAATACCCAGACTTGCCAGCTAGAACTCAGGACAATATTGAGAAAAGATGTTCGGGTTGTTAAAACTGTATTTTACCCACATGTTGTTTTAATAGACTAGATTTCACAAACCTAGCAGGGCTTTTCTTACTGCTGCCAGGGATCCTAACCCTTGGCATTGCAAAAATGCTTAAGAAGGCCACTTAATTGGCTTCCAGGAATGTTCATGGTGCCAGGCAAGGATCCTTGATTCTGCCTTTCTTAGAGTTTTTAATTTGTTCACCAGTGGTTTTCAAACCAAGGAACATTCCATGTCTGAAAAGTTTAGTGCCCAAGTGTTCAGTCACTAAAACAGAATAATGAAGGTTACATACCAACTCATAGAGAAAACAAAATTACCAAATAGCGATCCAATCTTATGTTTCTCTCCTAAATGTTTCCTGATCTTTGAACATCTGAATGGACCAGTAGCTCATGAAAAAATAAAAGAAAAAGATACATTTTTAAAGATGATTGAAAACATGTCTCTTGAAATCCTCACTCTGCCACGAATGTAGGCAAATTAATCCACTGCTTTAAAGCTTCGGTTGGTTTTATCATCAGTAAAAAGGGGATATAAAATTTAGCTCACTGGGTTGTTATATTAAATTAGATAATATATGTTTGATAATATCTGTAAAGGTCTTAGTATAGTTATCTTGCACATGTTACAGACCAGACTCAAAAAATGTTCATCATTTTAAGCTAGACAGAGAAGGAGAAATACCGAATGAGATCCTTTTTAAGTGGAATCGCAGACTTATAGGCTTAGAGAACAAACTTATAGTTGCCAGGGGGAAGGATGGGGGAAGGGGATAGTTAGAGGGTTTGGGATGGCTATGTACACATTGCTATATTTAAAATAGATAACTAACAAGGATCTACTTTATAGTACATGGAACTCTGCTCAATGTTATATGGCAGCTGAATGGGAGGCCTCAGTTTGTCCTTTAGCCCTGGTCTCAGCTCAGGAGTGGATCAACTAAAGGGTGAGCTTTCCCACAGTTTAATCTGTCCAGGTGTCCACATCTGCACCCAGCTTATATTCCTCTTTCACAAATCTGTGCCTCATCACTGTCTACTTTCCACCTCCGCTATGTATTTATCCATCCACGAGGTCTCATCTAATTGGCTTCAAACCCACATTAGCCTGATTTGTTCAGTTTGTGTTTCTTTTGTATCCATATCTTCTCCATGACTATATCATGAGGTTCTTAAGGTTAGGATTGCCATATATTTGTTCCTTCATTTATTGTTAATCCTCATAGTTCCTAGCAGAGGGTGGGACTCCAACTTGGTACTCAACAGATAACTGCTTACAAATGCTTTCCTATTCAAAGGTGAAAGCATTTAAGGGATCTGAAAAGAAGGGTTTCCTCAGGCAATCCCGAAAGGCAGGGCAGAATATAAAATTAATACTAATAATGAAATCAGCATATGGTATTTACAGCATGTTTTATCATGTTTATATCTAAATTGACTCTCACAACAACTCAGTGAGGCAGGGAGGGATTAATATAGTTATCTTCGTTTTACAAAGACTTCGACTCCCGAGGACTGAGTTACTTTCCCAAAGTTGGCAAGGCAAAACATTATGGAGGCAGAATGAGACCCAGGTATCTCGACTCCGTATTCCATACTCTCCCAATGGTGCTGAGCTGCTCCCTTCCCAAGTCAGCTGATAAATTATTTCCCTATAAAACCTCTATAATGTTTATATGATCCAAGGCATGAGGAGCCATACTTTAGAAGCAAGAGCTCTCATTGTAAAAAAAAATGTTTTCCTGCTTTTCTTTCCTTAACTACATTTGTATAAGACCTGTGGTCCTGGTTAAGGCTGGATTGTTTTCACTTTTGGTTAAAATGTTGTCTTTCAGACAAGTTTGTCTCAGGATGTAGCAACTACATTAAGTGTAAAAGCTTGAAAGTCAGGCCAAGATGTTTAGAATGCAGCTGACAGATACCCAGGGGACATCTTAGTAGCTGCAGTCCAACACAAAGCTGCTGAAGGCAAAGAGGCTGATACCTGAGAGGTACACTTAGGAGGTATCTCTTATTGTGGTATTTAAAAATCATTCTCACTGATGTTCATTATTTGAGGAAGCAGGAACACACCCTAGGAGAAAAGAAAGCTGAAAGTTTGCCTTGAACATTTCACACTGTCTTCCCAAATAGTGTGGAACTAGAAGCCCCAGAAGGTTCTCTTCATGGCAATTCAGATTAATAGTCTAAGACACACTTAGAATGTCCTAGAAAAGTGGAACATTCTTGTGATTATTTAGTAATTACATAATGTTCAAGTCATAGTGATATTAATATATTCAACAATGTATTAGAAATTAAAGAAATAAATAATAGGATATTGTGTAAGAGTACAGAGATATGAAAGAAACCAGAAGAGACTATCTAAATATTTTGGAGTAGCCAAAGTACTTTTTTTAGAACCTATAATAGCCAAAATGCAGTTTTAATGAGGGCATGGTGCTCAAAAGGAATTCAGTGTATTATTTGTCATAACACTGAAGGAATGAAGTCATATTAAGTCTGGCTAAGACTATGGTTTGGTTTCACTCTTAAATGGTGTAACCGTTGTGGTTAAAACACCCACTTAAGAAAGTCAGATATACTGTTTATTTCTTCATTGCCCTGATTGGTTGGTTGATGGAGCAATTCAGTCATAATGGCTGCTTTATGGCAGAATTGGTGCCCATAAATACAGTCTAGAGAGGACTAGAGATTAGAAGCCATAGTATATAGTTTCTTGTCCACTATCTGTAATCAACTGTGCTTTTATAGATCTCATCTATAAAATCTCATGCTGGAAGGGATTTGATAGGACTAATGATACTTTTTGGCAAAATTTGACCGTTGCTTCTTGCATGATGTTTGAAAAGAGCTTGGGCTTTGAAGTCGGAAGATAGTTCAAAGTCTTGGTCCTGTCTCAATATCTATGTAAACTCGGTCAAGTCACAATCGCTGGGTGTCTACTTCCTCATTTGTAAAATAGGGTTAATAATACCCAACACACAGGTCTATTGAAGAGCTATATGGGTATGTTTTTTTTTTGGTTGCATTATTTTTAGATTCCACATACAAAAATTATCCTTTAGTATTTTTCTTTTTCTGTTTGATCTACTTCACTAAGTATAATATTCCATAGGTCCATTCATGCTGCTGAAAAAGGCAATATTTCACTCTTTTGTGGCTGAATAATACACACACACACACACACACACACACACACATCTTCTTAACCCAATTGTCTGTTGATGGACACTTGGGTTGTTTCCATGTCTTGAATATTGCAAATAGTGCTGCTGTGAACATTGGGGTGCATGTACCTTTTTGAATTAGAAGATTTTTTTTTTCTGAATACATACCTAGGAGTGGAATTGCTAGAACAAAGGATAGGTCTATTTTTAGTTTTTAAATGAACCTCCATACTGTTTCCCATAGTGACTGCACCAATTTACATTCCTACTAACAGTGTAGGAGGGTTCACTTTTCTCCCCACCCTTCCCAGCATTTACTATTTGTAGACTTTTTCATAATAGCATTATGACCCATGTGAGGTAATAACTCATTGTACTATAGATTTGCTTTTCTCTAACAATTAGTGATGTTGAGCATCTTTGTTGGTCATCTGTCTTATTTGGGAAAATGTCTATTTAGGTCTTCTTCCCATTTTATCGGAGAAAGCAATGGCACTACTCCAGTATTTTTGCCTGGAAAATCCCATGGGTGGAGGAGCCTGGTAGGCTGCAGTCCATGGGGTCGCTAAGAGTCGGACACGACTGAGCGACTTCACTTTCACTTTTCACTTCCATGCATTGGAGAAGGAAATGGCAACCCACTCCAGTGTTCTTGCCTAGAGAATCCCAGGGACAGAGGAGCCTGGTGGGCTGCTGTCTATGGGGTCACACAGAGTCGGACATGACTGAAGTGACTTAGCAGCAGCAGCAGCCCATTTTATGATTGAGTTCTTCATTTTTTTGATGCTGAGTTATACGACCTGGTTGTATATTTTGGAGATTAATCTCTTGAATCTCTTGTTGGTTGCATCACTTGCAAATATTTTTTCCCATTCCATAAGTTGTCTGTTCATTTTGTTGATGGTTTCCTTTACCGTGCAAATAAAACTTTTAAGTTTTATTAGGTCCCATTTGTTTACTTTTGCTTTTGTTTCTTTTGCCTTGGGAGACTGATCTAAATAAATATTGCTACAATTTATGTCAGAGAATATTTGCCTGTGCTCTCTTCTAGGAATTTTATGGGGTTGTGTCTTATATTCAAGTCTTTAAATAATCTTCAGTTTATTTTTGTATATGGTGTGAGAGGATGTTATGATCTTATTGATTTACATGTAGCTATTCAGGTTGTTTGGAGAAGGCAATGGCACCTCACTCCAGTACTCTTGGAAAATCCCATGGATGGAGGAGCCTGGTGGGCTGCAGTCCATGGAATCGCACAGAGTCGGACACGACTGAGCGACTTCACTTTTACTTTTCACTCTCATGCATTGGAGAAGGAAATGGCAACCACTCCAATGTTCTTGCCTGGAGAATCCCAGGGATGGGGGAGCCTGGTGGGCTGCCGTCTATGGGGTCGCACAGAGTCGGACATTTCTGAAGCGACTTGGCAGCAGCATTCAGGTTGCTATGTATGTGTTCATTAGTAATAATCATGGATAGAACACACATGACTGTGACCAGACTAGCACTTGGAGGTGGAGATGAATTTGCACTGGACTCTTAGTTTCAATGTCTATGTGATAAATGAGTAAAAAGACAAACAGATGAAGCATATATTGACTCTCAAACCCTATAAAATATTTTTTTTTCTATTTCCTCCTGTCCAAATAACTTCCACTTTCTCTATTCAGCTTTTAGTGACTGCCTCCTCTCTTCAGATTTGCAGTGGTTAGCTTCTGAGTTTTATATTTATATATTATCTTTTATTGCAAGAGGGTACCTCCTTCCACCCAAACAGATTATGAGCTGCTTAAGTGCTGTTATTTCATTATTCCCCCACTGTGACCATGTGGTGCTGTCCCCACAAGATCCTTTTAATAAATGCTTGTTGACCAATTAACTGGAACCTTGCCTGATGAGAAGGGGCATTGTGGGGTGGCAAATAGTGAGGCAGAGCATGTAATGGAATGCAGTCAGCTACTGTTTATAGTAACCAATAAATGCAGTGATGCTAATGTCATGTGTTATTAGTTTAGAAACTAACAAACTAACATTTTAATTTTCTACTTATCTTTTATGGTATAATCAAATTTCAATTTGTAAAGCAGATTTTCTTCCATGGAAAACCTTTGGTGAGAAATACAAGTCCCCTACCATTCTGAGATACATTAAATTTAGACTCCTGGAAGGCCTGATCTTTGTTCAAAAGTTTGCTTTCCTTTGCAACACTTTTCTGGCCATCTAACTACTGTGTCTATTTCAGATATTATTAATTCAGTACCCATTGATGAGTACATGCTCGAACAGAAGCTGTAGTAGCTACTAGGGATTCAGAGATAAATGTGACACAGTCCCTGTCCTAAAGAAATTTGTTCTGGGGATAGGAATATCACTTTAAGTAGTTGCCATAAAGTATCAGGAGACTCAGGTTCAACCCCTGGGTCGGGAAGATCCCCTGGAGGAGGAAAATGGCAACCCACTCCAATATTCTTGCCTGAAAAATCTCATGGACAGAGAAACCTTGCGGGCTACAGTCCCAAAGGTCACAAAGAACTCAGACAAGACTGAACAACTAAGCACAACACCTTGTGGCAAAGGCAGGGAGGGTGTTCTGCACACAGTGTTGTGGGATCCCCATGGAGACCTCCTAGCCAGCCTGGGAGAGATCACGGAAGGCAAGGAAGACAGTGATGCTTTACTAGGAAATGGAACTTAACCCCATGCTCTCCAGGGAGCATATAAAGTAAGAGTTAAAGATCACTATGTTAGATCACTCCCCTAGCGGTGTATAAGTGGCATTTGAAGGAGGCAAGTCAGAATAGGGATAAGGAGACCTGATAGAAAAGTGGTGCAGTAGTTTGGAAAAGAGAGGATGAGTTCTAGTTGTAGCTATTTTCATGGAACTATAGAAACTCTCTGGTGTCGGAAGGCACTTCTTTCATTGTTTAAATATTTGTATAGCTAATAGTCAACAAATACCTGCTGTAGGTGGGGCAGTGGATACAAAGAGACAAAGAGAACATTTAGTTTTGTCAAAACAGGAAAACACAAAAGTATGACAAGTGATGTAAAGTAGGAATTATGGCAACACCCCAGAGGGACTTCTTTTATTTATTTATTTATTTATTTTTACTTTACAATATTGTATTGGTTTTGCCATACGTCAACATGCATCTGCCATGGGTGTACACGTGTTCCTCAGAGAGGGACTTCTAACACACTTGGGGAATCAGGGCATATAGCACTGTGAGTCAGCCAGGGAAAGAAGGCCCAGGTACAGAGACTTCCAAGTATGGGAAATAGTATATAAAGGGTGCAAAGGCATAGGGGAACATGACAATGTCTCCTCAGGGAAACGTGAATTGTTTTGCATGACTAACATAGAATTATACCTGGTGGGCAGTGTGTGAAGCAATATATGTCATCAGAAGGAATGTGTTTAAGAATCATGTGAAGATTTTAGCAAGGATAAAACATATTAGATTTATGTTAGGAAAAATCTTCTTCCAGCTGATGGACGGATTTCCAAAGTAAAGACTGTAGCTAAGGAGACCAGGAAGCAATGATAAGGGTTTAAAAAAGTAATATTTTGAGACTAAATAAAATAGATCAAATCCAAGAATTGCCCAGGAAGTGAAAATTATAACTACTCTGATGATTCCATAGTACTTGGAGCATATGAGAATGTCTGGTCCCCACTCAAGAGAAATTCAGGGAAAACTAGGATTTACTTAAAGCGAGGAGGTAGGGCATGCATCCATGAACACAATGGAAGATGTATGGTTTTTTATTTTCTTTTACTTTTTTTTCTTTTTTTAATCTATGGGATAGAAGTTCTAAGAGCCTAGGAAGTATAAATGCATGGGGATGTAAGAATGAAAGGAATAGCTAGAAAATATGACTGGAAGAATATGAATAGAGAGTATGGGAGAATGGCATTGAAACATGTATAATATCGTACGTGAAACAAATTGCCAGTCCAGGTTCGATGCATGATACAGGATGCTCTGGGCTGGTGCACTGGGATGACCCAGAGGGATGGTATGGGGAGGGAGGTAGGAGAGGGTTTCAGGATGGGGAACACGTGTACACCCGTGGTGGATTCATGTTGATGTATGGCAAAACCAATACAATATTGTAAAGTAATTAGCCTCCAATTAAAATAAATACATTTATATATTTTTTTTAAAAGGGTATGGGAGAGAAAATATAAAGGGGCTGCTGCTTAGTCCTTCAGCAAAGAATAATCTACAGAGTCAGTTGTTCAATCACTCAACAAATATATTTTGATCTCCAACACTGTACTAGGTACTCCACCAGGTGCTGGGGATACAGTAAAGGACCATGTGTACCAGGCAGAGACTGACTGTCTTCATAGTTTCATTTGTTCGGTTGATTTGGTGCTCATACTGGCTGAGGCCTCAGATGGGGTGAGAAAGGATGAGATTAGCCATCCATGGCATTGCCTACAGAAGGCAGCTTAGCTCAGTCTACATTGGAACACACATGCACTGGCTGCAGCCAGGTCTGACGAGTAGAGTCTGCAGTCTTGAAAAACTAACTCAATATCTGTGAGTCATTTTTCTCATTTGTAAAATGAGATTAATGTCAGCCACCTTGTAAGTCGACTTACTATGAGTTTTCAAATGAGCTTCATTTAAGGGCCAAGTAAGGTACCTGGCTCAGAGAATGTATAAAAATAATTGTTATCATAATCATGATTTGATACCTATATTTAGAGACACAGATAAATCAAAGACTTGGTTACTTCAGTACATGAAGATCAACTGTGAATTCATGGAGGCCTGTGTGGATCGAAGCTTCACATAAAGTCAAAGGCAGCAGCATCCTTAATGATGATTGACTTCATGTGGAAGGACCTCAAAATTGCCACTACCTATAAATTTGCTTATTTTCTACTTTTCTTTTAGAAGTGAGATCTTTATAATGTCTGATGAAACTGGGGCACACTATTTTACTTCCTTAGATTAGGTGTCCAATTTCCTTCGTTGGGAATTAAAGATAATAAAAAATAATTTATATGTCTATTAAATTGGTTGTGACTACCAAATACCAGTGATAAATTTGATTTATGATGCAGGTAACCTTCATCCTTCAAGACAATGTTGGAGAAGAGCCTCAGGAGATGAAGTGAGCTAGAGCTTTGATATCAGCCCAGCACATTCCTGCTAACAGACTGGGTATCCTGGGGTTTAATCAGCTGAAGAGAACAGTAGTGCTTATTAAGCGTGATGATGATTCTCTAGGCAGAAATCTTCCCGGGGCACGTGCAGCAAAGAGAAATGAGTCTGAGACTCTGTGTGGAACTGAAACAATTGTGGAGGCTGGGAACAAAGAAAAGATGAGTATGTCTCAGCTGTCAGAGTAATTCTTCTTAGCTGGGTTAGATTTATGGAATTGGGGGTTTGTGATGTAGGAGTCATTACAGAAGGCAGATAACAACGAGGTATTGTCACTACAGGAGATGTTGAATCTCTTCCTGGTTTTATTGGGATGAGTAAAGTCTAAAGTAATATGAAATAGTTGAGTAGTAAGGTTATGATTTTCAGGCCACCCATCTGACTTTTTAGACCTCCAACAATGTTCTCTCACTTACCTTACAATGTACCTCTCTCTCTAAAGGTAATATGTAAAATACTGGAATAAAGCTGTAAGTCTTTTCTATTGTACAACATTTAGCTATGGAATAATAAGAAGCAGTTTAAAAACTTTCTTCTTACTCTCAGTGGAAACCCTTGGCTCCAGGTTGACATAGCAGAGAGAAGCTGGGCTTCACAAACAGCCAGACTTGGATTCAAAGTCCACTCTCACTAGCTGTATGACCTTGGGCAAGTCTTCTATTTCAGGAACTTTTGAACTGAGCTATAAAATGGCAATAAGAAGGCCCATGTAGAGTAGCTGCAAGTGTTAAATGGGAAAGCCTGTTAGAGCACAGAGTTCAAGGGCCTGAGTCTCCCTTTCATGTTACCGTACTAAACCACTGTGCAGGGACCTGGGAGCATACATCACTGAGCTAATAGCCCAGAGCCTTGAATTCTAGATCTGACTGTGCCACTTGCTCATGGGGTATCCTTGAGCAAGTCATCGACTTCAGTGGGCTCCAGTCTTCCGTTAGTCAGACGTAAGAATTGCACGCATGGTTTCCCTCAGCTCCTTGAGAAGCACCGCACTTCCATAGGTTTGCCTAGGCAGTCTCCACTACTGGCATGACTCTTACTCTTCCTTCACTTGTTCTGATGTCTTCTGTTTCATCAGCCTGAAACTGTTTACCTCAGATGGGGACTTGAACCCATGTGCTGGGACTAAAACCTGGCCAAAACTTGAACTGGGACTTAAGATTTACTGAGGCTCAGGTTCTTTGTGTCTCAGCACAGAAGGAATTCAGCCGGAGGCAAAGTGATAGTCGAGGGGTAGATTTTTTAATATAGGGTGCTTGTAAGAGATGCAAGTGGGCAGGCGACGGAGCTCTGCCCCAACGATTAAATGGGCTATGATTTTATAATCAAAGGAAAGTGGGGGAGGGGGAAAGACCACCTTATTCAAGAAGATGTCAGGCTTACATCACTAGCTCCTCCTTTATATCAGGCAGGAGAGTGTCTGACCCTATGAGGTCAACTAGGATTACCATTCTTATTAGATTCTTCCCTGGTGGCTCAGACGGTAAAGAGTCTGCCTACAATGCGGGAGACTCGGGTTCGATCCCTGGGTCCGGAAGATCCCCTGGAGAGGGAAATGGCAACCCACTCTAGTGTTCTTGCCTTGAAAATCCCATGGACAGAGGAGCCTGGTAGGTCACAGTCATGACTGAGCGACTTCACTTCACTTCTTCTTCAGGATTACCATAGGGCTTATTAAAATCAGTAGAAGGGTGGTGACATTTTTCTCGCCCCTACTGGGGCTTCTCCGAATACCTGTATAGCTGTCCCGTTCTATTCCTGTCAGGCACATAGTGATCCTCCTTCACAGTGTGTCACTCCCTGTGCCTTTGACTGTCACTCACTGGGCCCTCGACTGTAAACAGCTTTCTTTTGATTTCTAACCTTTCTGGATTTTAGGCCTTGGCTCCCCAACTAGAACAAAATTCTTCCTGAGGAAAGAAGTATGTTTTAGGCTTTGTGACTTCCTTCAGTGTGTTCCAGGAACAAAGTAAGTGATTAATGATACCTTGTTGAAGTAACAGTCGACATTAAATGTACAAAAGCACAGATGTGTGGGATTATGGATTTGGAACAAGCATTGGTGCCTTTCTGGGAAGGGCTGAGTCTGATGCCCCCACCACCAATAATCCACTCATCCACATCTTTCTGTTTTTTTTCTATCCCTCTGCAAAGGTTTTTATCAAGGCTTACCTGTGCATGTAGAGAATTAAGCTTGCCTTGGCTCTGAATTTCTGTGAAGTCCTTCTCCAGCTTGAGCTGTGCTGTTTTACACTGTGAGAGGTGTTTGGCACCTTCCTCCTGGAAGCCATGGGCAGAACTAATTTACATGACATTGTACTGTCAGTGACATTATACTGTCTCAGTAGGGGACAGGCAGGTATGACTCAGAGCATGTTTGATTCCCAAAGACATCTTTCCAAGTGGTGATGGCTAATGAGCTCACTTTTGAGTCTGCCAACAAAAGAGACCTGGGAAACACTCAGGTCAGCTGAAATCCACCAGTCCCAGAGAGGGAAGATGTGGCACACAGTCATGGTCTATGGATGCCTGCCAGGCAACCTCATGAACAGGAAACCCTGACTCTCAGAAACTGGCTTCGCTGCTTCAGCCCAGCTAATCACCAGCTAGTCTCACAAGTCAACTCTTTGTGGGAATAACAAGGAAAAACAAGGGTCATAAAATCTATATTCACAAAATTTTAATCTGTGTTATTGCTTGTCTTAGGGCTCTACTTGTATTTACTTATCAAATGTTTGTTGTATAGGGGATACATCAAACAAAAATCACTGCCCTCCTATCCTCTGGAACTCATATGCTATTATAAGACTCAAAATGCATCCAAATTCATACAGAGCTACACCAATTTACCAACCTGTGCCCCTTTGCCCTCGGCCCCTCAGTCTCTTCAAGGGTTAGTTACCTAGGTGCTACCTCATGTTTAACAAATGCCTAGTTCTGTACTTCCCTGGTGGGTCAGTAGTAAAGAACCCATCTGCCAATGCAGGAGACTTGGGTTCTATCTCTGGGTTGGGAAGGTCCCCTAGAGAAGGAACTGGCAACCAACTCCATTATTCTTGCCTGGAGAATCCCAGGGACAGAGGAGCCTCGTGGGCTGTAGCTCTTGGGGTCACATAGAGTTGGACATGACTTAGCAACTGAACAATAGCAACAAGTCCTGTACTTGTTGCCCAGATGTTGATTTCAATATAGTTGAAAAGGTCATAAAAACACTAAAATTCACATTCTGGTTTTTAGTATGGTGACACACTTTCTGAACACGTAAGTAACAATTGTGACTGACTGGTATGTTTTCCAACTCATTCATCATTAGTGAGTAGCTCTTAGAAGGATGAAATTAATGATTACCTAATGATGTTGAAGAGAAAGCGGGAAATGGCATTGCGTGTGTGAATGCTGAGTTGATTCAGTCGTGTCTGACTCTTTGTGACCCCGTGGACGGTAGCCTGCCAGGCTCTTCTGACCATGGGCTCTCCCAGGCAAGAATACTGGAGTGCATTGCCATGCCCTCCTCCAGGGGGAGAGGGCATTAACTCCCTTCTAAACCACACATTATCATAATACCATGCTTCTTAATACAGCTATGCAATTTTCAAAGTGCTTTTACACATGTTTCCAATTATTGATTCCTTAAAGCTTTGATTTTGTTGTTGTTTTAGTCTCTAAGTGGTGTCTGACTCTTTTGCGACCCCAAAGAATGTAGCCCTCCAGGCACCTCTGTCCATGGGATTTCCCAGCAAGAATACTGGAGTGGGTTGCTATTCCTTTCTCCAGGGGATCTTCCTGACTCAGGGATGAAACCCACGTCTCTTGTATTGTCAGGCGGGTTCTTTACCACTAAGCCAGCAGGGAAGCCCCAGAGCTGTGATAGGTCTTCTCAATAAAAACTGAAAACCAGCCTGGAAATCCAGATAAATTTTAAAGCATAAGTTTTGGATGCCCACTATATGTAAAAATATCCTGTTAAGCACTAGAAACCTACAAACAAATAAGTCAGGACCTCTTCCCTTAGGGAAATGCAAACAAAGACTGGATTACTGAGGAGCCAGGAAGGGACCCTGAACCAGTCTTAGCAAACACTGCAAATTTTCTGGGGAAGCTGAGTCCCATGCTTGGTCCTGAAGGGCAAGCAAGAGCAAGGGCACTTCAATGAGTGGAGGAGTTTTAAATATTTGTTTCTCATTGGCCATATGACAGAATGAACATCTGTTCCATTGTCTCTGGGGATGGTGAGAGACGTTGGAAAGAGCAGGTAATTCTGCCTATTAAATTATAACCCACTAGGCAGACTGTTAGATGAAAGAGTCTGGTTTTATAATCTCTCTCTTTCCATAAAGTCAGCATATGCTCACCTTTCAGCTGGAGCAGAGTCCTAGGGCTGAACTGTTTAGCAGCTGGTGACTGTTCTTGTCCCACAAAATTAAAATTACTTAAGAAAAATTATAAACACAATCAATGGTAATTGTTTTTTAACGTTAGGAAAGGCAGAGAAGTATTAAAAAAATAAAGAAATAAACAGTAATGCTACCATTCAGAAAATTCAGAGGATATAATAATTTGCATTTTTTAAAAGATGTTTCTATTCAGCAGTTTTCACTGATATGGATATTCACTCACATGGATAACTGGGCTTCTTCAGGGGGTATTGGGAAGAGGAGAAGAAGGTTACAAATGATACATTTCCAGTGCTTAAGAAGGCACAGTGGAACCTAATAAATAGGTTTTAAAATACACAGGTAAGGACCTCCCTAGGGTCCAGTGGTTAAGAATCTATCTCACAATACAGGGGACGTAGGTTTGATACCTGGTTGGAGAACTAAGATCTCACAGGCCGCAGGGCAACTAACCCGAGTGCATTGGTAATGGATAAACACCCCAGTTAGATCCAGACCCTGTTTTGCAAAAGATTTCACTTACCTTCATGACTCTGGCTCCCAGAATGGTAACCAGGCTCTGGTAGTACTTCTTAACACAGTGGTTTAATTTCACAAAACTAAACAGAAGGTTTAGTTAAAATGGACTGGATCTTTGTAAGATTTTTTTTCCTTTTCTTTGATTTTCTTTGTAAGAGTGGATGCTGTTGGCTCTGTGGCTGTTGCTTGTGTTGGCCACCTGATGTGCATACCTGTTTGGATGCAGGCTGTACTGAGTGACAATTTCCTTCACTAAAAGGGGGAGAAGAACCTGGAAGTATAAGGAGAGAACCAAGTAGGTTGGAAGCTAGACAAGGGACTGGCTAGAAAGAGGGAAAACCCCTGACTACATGATGAATAATAAATAAACATGGAAGAAGGAAATTATTGAGTCCTGCCCCAAGGCCACTGAAGCAGAGCCTAGAACCAAGGACACCTCTAAAGCTAACTGAACCCCTTTACAACCATCACCAAAAGCCTCCTGATCATTACTAACAAGCCTCCTGACTCCAAATTAGGCAAAGATGTCCACTCCAGTAAATCCCCTATAGTGCTCCCACCAATCACCTACTGCTAACCTTCCAGCAGTAATTTTCTTTGTCTTGAGGCTATAAAAATTAGCTACTAATCCATGAAAACTGTCAGCTTTCCCTGGTCTGTCAGGAGGTCAGTCTAGTGCATTCACAGTGGTCACATGATTTCTGCTCTTTGTTCTTAATAAACTTACTTCCTTCTGAAATGCCCAGTGTATGGAAATTCTTTTCCAACCTGCATTCAGACTGCCTCAACCAAAATGTCTAAATTTTTGTTCTTTGCTTTTTTAGTTTGAGTTTGTACATTCATTAATGCTTTTATGAGATTACATTCCTCTGTAGGAACTAAAAAAATGCTGAGTTTCTAGTCTGGGTCGAAGCAGTTGACCCATAAAGATAATACATACGGATGAACACCCAGGATGGAGAGAAAATTCCCCAGGCCATGGCATTGTGCATCTGGGTGCATGGAGCAGAGAGAGGATTTGTTAAATTCCCTCTCTCTAGATTTCTAGGAGGCCTCAGCTGCAATCTGAGTTCCAGATACCATAATTGTAATTATTAATATGCACACATGGCGGAATGCCTTATGGTGCTGACGTGAGCTACCTGTACATCCTTAGGGTATTTGTGACTGTGTACTGTGCCTCCCAGACACTGGTGGCATCAGTGTTTTCTGGGGAAACTTTCCTAAGCCTTTACATCCTTTAGTGCCTTCCATGATGTTGTTCCTCTCCCTTTCTGCTAGGGGCTCCCTATCCTACCCCTAGCCGGAGAATTGATGCTTTTGAACTGTGGTGCTGGAGAAGACTCTTGAGAGTCCCTTGGACTGCAAGGAGATCCAACCAGTCCATTCTGAAGGAGATCAGCCCTGGGATTTCTTTGGAAGGAATGATGCTAAAGCTGAAACTCCAGTACTTTGGACACCTCATGCGAAGAGCTGACTCATTGGAAAAGACCCTGATGCTGGGAGGGATTGGGGGCTGGAGGAGAAGGGGACGACAGAGGATGAGATGGCTGGATGGCATCACTGACTCGATGGACGTGAGTCTGAGTGAACTCCGGGAGTTGGTGATGGACAGGGAGGCCTGGCATGCTGCGATTCATGGGGTCTCGGAGAGTCAGACACGACTGAGCAACTGAACTGATCTGATCTGATCTGATGATGTTGTTTCCATTGCCTGAAATGCCACTCTCCCTTTTCCCACCCTAACCTCTCACCACTCTCTGTTGCAATGCCACCTATTCTTGACTCACCAATCTGGACTGTGATGATTTGCTTGCTTGTTTGACTCCGTTAGTTTATAATCCTCTGGAATGCAGGAACTCTGCCTTGTGAAGTGGCTGATATATAATAAGCCTTTAATAATGTATTGGTTGAGTGACCGAATGTGAATAAATGAATAAATAAGTGAATGATAGCAAAACTGATCTCACCTCTTCTATGAATTTTCCTTTTCTTCATCTATACCAATATCCAATTTACACAAGGAACATTATTTCTAAAGTATGCTAATAATATTCTATTTCTCTTACTACATTTATTGGGTCCCTATTAGTGCAAGACACTATGAGATCGTATTTAATCTTACAAGAATCCCACAGTGTGGGTGCTACTATTGTCTTTATTGTTGTTTAGTCACTAGGCCATGTCCAACTCCTGTGACCCTATGGACTGTAGCCCACCAGGCTCCTCTGCCCATGGGATTTTCTAGCCAAGAATACTGGAGTGGGTTGCCATTTCATTCTCCAGGGGATCTTCCTGGCCCAGGGACTGAACTCACATCTTCTGCTTTGCAGGTGGATTTTAGTGACTTTTATAGAGTTAGGATTCCAAAGAAAAAAAGGTTTTGTTGTGTTGTTTAGTTGCTAAGTAGTGTCCAACTCTTTTGTGACCCCATGGGCTGTACTAGGCTTCTCTATCCATGGGATTTCCCAGGACACTGGAGTGGGTTGCCATTTCCATCTCAAATTATTGTCTTTACTGGTAAGGAAATAGAGTGTTAGGGAAAGTAGGTGACTGAGCCTTGGTCATGCAGCTGATAAGTGATGGAACAAGGATCTGTGCCCTGACTGTTGGAATCCAGGGCCTTCTTGCACTCACTTCACAAGTTCTATAGGTCCTTCAGGGCCAGTCATGGGCTTGGCTTCTTCAGGAAACTTTCTTGCACTTGTGTCTTCATTGTCTGTTTTCTCATCTCTTTCTGTCAGACTGTAGGCCCGGTGAGGCAGGAATCAAATCTCTTTTCTTCCCATTTTTTTGTGACCACCCTCTTGTGAAGTTACTGGAAAAGGGACTCCTGCTCATAACCAGGCAGATGAGGAAAGAGTGGGCTTGGGGATCTGTCTAATAGTACACAGCCACTTGTTGTCAGAGCCAGGGGCAGGAACTACGTTTTCAAATCCCATCCCAGGCTTCTTCCCTGGAAGAAAATGCCTTAGGAATTTGTAAACAATCTGGGACAGATTGTTCAGCATTCACAGGATTTCTGGGGTTGCAAGAAACCACAATATCACCTGGATAAATTCCTCATAGAGTGGGGAGGTGGTTTGTCTAAGGTTGTGTGCAGGTTACTAAAAAGATTGGAGAAATGAGAGCACAGAGAGAGATCACAGTCAGAAGATCAGGGATGAAGCCTCAATCTGGCACTTGATTTCTTCTGATTGAGGTTGACCAAAAAAAAAAAAAGTATAAATTCAGATTTGGACCAAGCTGATGATGACTTTCCTGTTATTGTCCTCGGCCTATATGCAAAAATAGCTTTTCTCTTAGTTCTTCTCTCTATTTATTCTACTTGGCACAGACATACATTGGATTGCTGTATTACTTTTTTTCCGTGACTCGTGCTGTCTGTCAGTCTCCTGGACTGCTGCTCCCAGTTGTACCTCTCCAACCCGAGCCTCCGGCGTCCTGGTTCCCTACTCCCCCACCTCCTCCCCAGCCTTTGGTTTCCTTCATGGCTGCTAAGTCAGCCAGTCTGCGTTGCTTGTCTCTCTTCCAGCTGTGCTCCACACACCCGGCTAAGTCCATTTCCTGGCTGCCATCCTGACCCAAAGCTGCAATTGCTAAAATATTAATGGTGCCGTTTGTGAGAAAAAAACACAGGGAAGCTTGGTATAAATGAAAATTGCCAGAGACGTGGAAACAGGGAAATGGAAGAAATAAAGCAGAAACATAATGTGAAAAAGGACCTCAGCGTTAAGTCAAAGGTGGACATCCTTAGCTCTGCCTTTCTCTTCCTAATACTGAGGTCTCACTGGGAAATGCCAGCTTCACTGGCTGAGATTCACTGTCTTGGCCACCTGGATGGGTTGCCTAACAAGGTAGGTGATCCCTGTGGATTTGCCTGCCTGCCTGGGTCTCCTGAGAGAGAAGAGAAGGGAAGCACAGCACAGATTTGAAAAGAAAAGGCAAACTGTGTGGATAAAGAAAGTACAGGCTCCCTGTGGTCAAAAATCATGTGACACATTGGCATGAGGAGGTCTGTAGGATGCTGAGGACAAATCAGCTAGATTCAAAGGCAAAGAAATGTGATTCCACCCTTTATCCAATCCTTAATGAAAGCACTTAGCACTTTATGCTTTATTTATTGGATTTCTCATACTCTGTCATTATCATTATTGGATTCCTGGTGCCCTGCATGGTGCTTGGCACAAATCACAATGAGAAGCTATATTTTCTGAATAATCAGAAAGGGGAAGAGTAGAGAGCAAAGTCGGAGAAGGCGATGGCACCCCACTCCAGTACTCTTGCCTGGAAAATCCCATGGATGGAGGAGCCTGGTGGGCTGCAGTCCATGGGGTCGCTAAGAGTCGGACACGACTGAGCGACTTCACTTTCACTTTTCACTTTCATGCATTGGAGAAGGAAATGGCAACCCACTCCAGTGTTCTTGCCTGGAGAACCCCAGGGACGGGGGAGCCTGGTGGGCTGCCATCTATGGGGTCGGACACAACTGAAGTGACTTAGCAGCAGCAGCAGCAGAGAGCAAAATGGAGAAGGAAATGGCAACTCACCCCAGTATTCTTGCCTGGAGAATCCCATGGACAGAGGAGCATGGAGGGCTACAATCCGTAGGATCGCAAAGAGTCAGACATGATTGAAGTGGCTTCGCACAGAGAGAGAAAAATGACCCTTAATATTTGCAACATAGTGAATGTTAATATTTTTATTCTTTTTATGATGAAGAGAGTACAAAGGGCTGGGGATGGGGACATCACAGGAGGAGGAACGATAGTGCCATCTCTGCAAAAGACACCCCTAAACTACACATTGAAAAGAAGTAGATCCCCCAGGGCAGCCTTTTCCATCCAGAAAATGGAAACCAGTCAACATGAGTTTGCCAGTAGCTCGCACAACTACAGGGCCTTTGCCAGTTTTTCCAAGTGCTGGCAAGTCAAACTCCTTTTTCAGTTTTCCTCCAGGTTCCTAACTTGAGTCCCATTCTCTGACCTCTCTCATCCTCCTTGTTTTTGTCTTACTTGAGACTGATTCTCACAGGTTTCTCTGGCTCCTGTGCTCATTTTCATTACTGGGCATGTAACAATCTTCTTCCAGTTTAGGAAATTCTTCCAATCCTCAGTCTTTCAGGCCCACACAATTTCACCTCCCCATTTCACCTCCCAGTCTCCTCCCTCCTGGAGCACAGAGCTCTGCACTTGAACTTCTAGGCAAGCTTGGCTTATGCGGAGTGGGAGAGTGGAAGCAGGTCGCCCTAAGGCAGAAGGTCTGTTCTCTGTGAAGATCCTAGGTTTCCTTCAAACAGACAGAGCTCCAGAGAGCATTCCTGGTCCCCTTCTTCAATTTCTGCCCCTTCATTCCACTACTAAACCTCCTCACAGGTACTGCTCAGCACTAGGCAACTCACTGGGTAGTAAAAGCAACAGCAAGGCTGAGACAGGTGCTCAAGCAACTAGGCTTGTTTTCAGGCTGTGCCTGTGCACACAGAATATATGGTGTGCAACACAGCCATCGTCACTCATACAAAAGGGTTTCTATGGAACATGTTGAAAGTGAGAAATTAGGGATTTTATTATAAGCGTGATACTAGTCAGAAGGCCCAGAAAACTGGCATTCCAGCTACCAACCAGCTTGAGCAGAAGAAAAGAGAGCAACAGAAACCACTTAGGAGTCCCTGCTGATGTTAACATCTGTGGAGTCCTCAGGCCTCCTGGACCTCTTCCCTTCACTCAGATTGGTAGGTTGCAGATCTAAACATTTGCAAATTCACAGTCATAGTCAGTCATCCGGCACATTATGAATTTCCACTGGCGATCCCTGTAGGGAGAGAGTCAGAGAGCTAATGTCAGTGAGAAAAGACACCTTGGGAAGAATAAAGCAATGAGCAATCTTTGGAGAATTTAGGAACTTAAGGGACAGCTAATCTCACTTTCCTCTCAGGAAACATCTCTAAGAAGTCTCTAGAAAACCTATTGGTAATTGTCTATGAGGTCAGGACTCCTGGACCCCTCCTCCCAGTTCAAGGTGCATCTTGGACGGGACTAACTAGGTTGCCAGTGTGTTTAGGTCCTGTTTATCACCAGTGATCAGCTGATCACTGGTCCATCTCAAAAGCACCTTCTTGGACATACAGGTTAACAGCTTGGGATAAAAGCATTTATTTAACATTTTCTTCATTTCATTGTTGAGAATCATTTCTTACATTGGCTATCCATCGCTCATTCTTTCTTTTTCTGAGAACGTACAATATGCTGGGCTCTGTGCTGTACCCTCTTCAGAAAACACTATCACAGGGAAATGGACAGAGAGAAAACAACTCTAAAAGCCTTAACATGAAAAGGAAAGTCCCTGTTATTTTTGCATGACAGAAACTGAATTGCATATTTGTTTAGATGGTCAGGCATAGGTATGAGAAAACATAGAATTGTTTAGTTTTGAAAAATATAGTGTGGATGCCTTTCAAGGAACATTCTTTGCTAAGGACTAGCCCAAGTCCTTTGTTCACCTATTTAACAAAAATATATTGAAAGCCTACTCTGCATAGCACTCTTCTGGTCTGATACTATTTAACAATGATAGCAGCGATGGTAATGACAACTGTAACCATTATTCGCTGAGTCCTCCAATATGTCCAGCATTGTACTAGATGCTTTACATATTTTTTCATTTAATCCTCACAATATGTCATTGTTTAGGTGGAGAAGTGGACTCAGAGAAACATGAACTTTATTAACATAATTAGATGACAATTGCAAGTTCCAAGTTTGTTGGACTCAAATCTTGCTCTTTATCTGATACCACAATGACTCCGTAACTTGACACCCATACCCCCATTGAGAACACGGCTGTCATATCTTTTGCAAAGTCTTGATGAAGGGCAAAAAAAGTCATTCCGTATATAGCCACTCAAATGCTTCTCAAGCACAGTGGGGTCATTTAACCTTAGAATATTCTTCTTCCTCTTCAGTCTGAAAGGCTTCTTCCCAGATTTTTCTTAGACACCAACACTGATAAGATCGTTATCAAGCTGCAAATCTGGAAGGTGGGACTGACCACTCTCAAGTTCTGGGAGGTAACTCTTGCCAACAGCTATGGAACAGGCTGCTCACACAGTAAGGCAGGCTTTGTAATTTGAGTCTGCTGCTCGAGGTTGTTTAGAGTAATGGGCATAGGCTGCCCAAGTATAAAAAGTTATCAAGAGCCTGGGTAACCAGTTATTTATTAGTATTTATTCCTGCAGTTGTTAACAGAGAACATGGCTTGTTTCAGATGGAGGTTAGGAAATCGGTGGCATGTGAGTTTATGAAATAAATTTCATTACTGTAGACAAGTCTGATTTATCTCTATGCCAACAGACATAGCTAAATAAGACCTTGAGCCAGGCATTGACGCTGCTCTTTCAAAAGGCTTTAATTGATGCTAAGCAAAATTTAGACTTGGTTGTAAAAGAACCAAGTTATAAGAATCAGGCTTAGTCTCTGATTTCCCTCCTGGATGGTTCTCAAGAAGGGGCAGTTTTGCTTCTCAGAGTTTTTTTATTGTTGTTGTTGTCACAACTCTGGGGGAGGGGAGGTCACTATTGTCATCTAGTGTGGTGGGGTCCGGCTGCTGCTGAACATCTGGAATGCATGGGAAAGGCTCCTGCAACAAAGAGCTATCTGTGCCCCAGCTGGGCAACTCCATTCCAGGAGAAAACCACTATGATCTGCCTGTGGAGGAAAAGCTCTTGCCCAATGAGTCCTACACTGAAAATATTTCTTGAAGGTGATGACCTCAGCATCTTTCAGCAGAGCGGGAGAAATCCAAGTTGTGGATCTTCACACCACTGATTGTTAGTGACCGTGGCAAAATTGCATGGGTATATTAATTGTAAACAAATGCATGATATAATAGCTCAGTTTTCCAAGATTTTAGGTTAAACTACATAACTGAAAATGTCCAAGTCAATAGCCACTGGACATTTTAGCTGTCAAAATATATTTATTTTGAGGAAATTTTGGATGGTGTACTCTCTTTACTGTATTCCTTCCTGTCTCCTTAAACAGAAAATGCCGAACTAATTTTCTCATTGAGTTGGAAACGTCATTAGGAACATTGAGCACCCTTCTATACTGTTGTCCAGAGTTGCCCTTCAGGGCTTTGAGTTCTTACGTTTTTCCTTTTCTTTTTCTTAAATATAGTTTTATGTGTGTCACATCATTCAGCTGTTTTATTTTAACTGGTGAGAAGTAATATCTTCCCTATTCATTAAAAATTTTTTTAATTGAAGGATAATTGCTTTACATAATTTTGTTGTTTTCTGTCAAATATCAACATGAATCAGCCATAGGAATACATATGTCCCCTCCCTCTTGAACCTCCCTCCCATCTCCCTCCCCATCCCACCCCTCTAGATTGTTACAGAGCCCCTATTTGAGTTTCCTGAGTCATACAGCAAATTCCCATTGGCTATCTATTTTACATATGGTAATGTATGTCTCCATGGTACTCACTCCACACATCTCACCCTCTCCCTCCATAAATCTATTCTCTATGTCTGTTTCTCCATTGCTACCCTGCAAATAAATTCATCAGTACCATTTTTTCTAGATTGCATATACATGCATTAGTATACGATATTTATCTTTCTTACTTCACTCTCTGTAATAGGCTCTAGGTTCATCCACCTCATTAGAACTGATTCAAATGTGTTCCTTTTTTACAGCTGAATAATATTCCTTTGTGTATATGTACCACAGCTTCTTTATCCATCCATCTGTCAATGGACATCTAGGTTGCTTCCATGTTCTAGTTATTGTAAATAATGCTGCTAAGAACAGTGGGATACATGTGATTTTTTCATTTTTGGTTTCCTCAGGGCATATGCCTAGGAGTGGGATTGCTGGATCATATGATGATTTTATTCCTAGCTTTTTAAAGAATCTCCAGACCATCTTCCATAGTGGCTGTATCAATTTACATTCCCACCAACAGTGTAAGAGGGTTCCCTTTTCTCCACACCCTCTCCAGAATTTATTGCTTGTAGATTTTTTGATGATGGCCATTCTGCCTGGTGTGAGTTTATAGCTCACTGTAGTTTATTTTTTAATTTGCCTGCTAAACCATTCCAGGCTGCAAAAAGATGGACAGTTTTCTCTCATGTCTCATGTTCCTTCTTGCCACTAAACTAGACACTAAAAAAGATATAGCGAGCTCCTCAGGCCTTGAGGAAACATTGACTAATATCAGTATTAGTTCATTCCAATCAAGTCAACCAGAACCATGCTTTCAAAATGTGGGTTGAGAAAATAATAACTAAGCTAGATAAAAAGGTATGTAAAATGCAAACAATTAATGTGTGAGAATTGAGGGGGTTTTCTATGAATAAATGTAAGGGTTTTTGTTCATTGAGCCTGAAACCTGTATTGCATCTTTTCAGATTTCGTTCATGTTTGTTTTTTCTGTTTAATTTTTTTTTAATTAAAGGTCATATTAAATAAGTTAACTCCAATTAGGTATGATATCATTGCCCTTAAAAACATAAATATACACCAAAATGTCCCAACCAAATTTGTCATTCTATTATTTAATGAATTAATGAGTCAGGTTTTGTTCATTTGCTAAACAGTTATTGGTAACTTTTCAGGAATTCATTTGCTGTGTAAAGTGATGATCACCTAACTATAAGTAGGTCAAATCAACCTTCTAACACCTGAATTTATTCATATCTCTTTCTTTATTAGCAGGGAGAAGAATTTTTATTTTCCTCTTATTGTTTTGCTTTGATGTATTTGTGATAAAATTGGAAACTGTTTATGAGAGAAAGGGGTTTTAAAAAATTAGTACTGTTTTTCTCTGAAGTTCTCCATTTTTTAAAAAATTTTATTTTATTTTTAAACTTTACAATATTGTATTAGTTTTGCCAAATATCGAAATGAATCCGCCACAGGTATAACTGTGTTCCCCATCCTGAACCCTCCTCCCTCCTCCCTCCCCATACCCTCCCTCTGGGTCATCCCAGTGCACCAGCCCCAAGCATCCAGTATCGTGCATCGAACCTGGACTGGCGACTTGTTTCATACATGATATTATACATGTTTCAATGTCATTCTCCCAAATCTCTCCACCCTCTCCCTCTCCCACAGAGTCCATAAGACTGATCTATACATCAGTGTCTCTTTTGCTGTCTCATACACAGGGTTATTGTTACCATCTTTCTAAATTCCATATATATGCGTTAGTATACTGTATTGGTGTTTTTCTTTCTGGCTTACTTCACTCTGTATAATAGGTTCCAGTTTCATCCATCTCATTAGAACTGATTCAAATGCATTCTTTTTAATGGCTGAGTAATACTCCATTGTGTATATGTACCACAGCTTTCTTATCCATTCATCTGCTGATGGGCATCTAGGTTGCTTCCATGTCCTGGCTATTATAAACAGTGCTGCGATGAACATTGGGGTACACGTGTCTCTTTCCCTTCTGGTTTCCTCAGTGTGTATGCCCAGCAATGGGATTGCTGGATCATTGTTTCTAAATATAGTTGGTGAGTTTTGTGTGTTTCTCATCTCCAGTCCCCTCTCTTCTCTTTTCTCTCCCTTCCCACAACCCAAAGTGAGGATCATATAGAGAAGTGGTACTGGAGAGGGTTCATTTTGACACTGGGCACTCTTTTAATCATTTTTGTCCTCTCTAACATGTTTGGCAGGAAAAAAAGTGCTTTTTAAGACTGAGTAAAGGGAAGAGCATAAACCATCATGGAATACCAACTTGGCATCTCCTGCTCTGAGCAATCTGGAACCCATCCTCATCTCCAAGGGTGAGCTGCTCCACGAAGTAGGTTCAATTCCCATTGTTTTCCATTGTCATGTCAATCTTTTAGTTAACCTAGACCAAGTAGGAAACTAAAATAGGGAAAACCCCAGATCAAAAATCCTGCAGATATGACCCTTGCAGAGAGCTGGTTCTGACCACTCCAACCTTGCCCATGGGGAAGGCTCACCTTTCCACTGCAGAGAAAGTGGTTGTTGCCCCTCGCATATAATAATCATAATTGTAGGAAATCATGTCCATCTCCTCACCATAGTGGCCTGGATATTCTGTTGTCAGCCTATGTGGGAAGAACAAAAGGTTAGAGGGAAAAGATAAAACTATACTGCTGGGAGCAAACAGAAAACATGTTATAAAGGAGAGATACAGTTTCAACATTATGGGAGACCCAAATCAGAGCTGGATGACCTCTGCTAAACCATTCCAGGCTGCAAAAAGATGGACAGTTTTCTCTCACGTCTCATGTTCCTCCTTGCCACTAAACTAGACACTAAAAAAGATACAGCGAGCTCCTCAGGCCTTGAGGAAACATTGACTAATATCAGTATTAGTTCATTCCAATCCAGTTAACCAGAACCATGCTTTCAAAATACAGGTTGTAACTTACTAGTAGATCATGAAATCAGTTTAATTGGTTAGGACCAGCTGAGCTTTAAAAAAGAAGAAGAGATTGAATAGAAAATATCAGAGACTGCATTGTACATACTAAAGTTATTGTGTATGTAGATAAAAACTTTGTTTCAAATATATATGTGTGCATGTATTTATATGTTGTTTGTATGGTCTGATAATTTAATATGCACTTTTTTTAACTGTATTTGAAAAATATTAAAATAAAATATAGGCTGTATAAAAATAGTTTTTACCTAGTCTGCCATTGTTTATTTGGCACCTAAAACAGTTCCTGGTACATAGTAAGTATTTTTTGAATAAATAAATAGCCTTGAGAGAGTCATTTAATCTGTTTCCTGGTCTATAGAAGAATGAAAGTTACCTTACAGGTTTGTCATTTGGATTAACACAAATAAGTATGATACGTGGTAGGAGCTGAATTGTTAGGAGAAATTTTGTGTCTTCTTCCTCCTTCACATTTCCTTCTTTCTCCTCCAAGATTAAGCCAAGGCCTGGCCTCTCCCTGGGTAGGCTCGTTGTGGTCCACTAGAATAAATCTAGAATTTCCTGGCTCTTATAATGCTTCACCACTGGGGATCTTCAGGATCAAAATAGTCCTTTTGGTGTGATATGTGTTCCCCAAAGTCTTTATCTGCACCCCCAGACTGCTTGGGAAACAAATAGTGTCAGTAATTTAATCTGATTTGGGGTCACAGGTCATTGTATGTTGATGATATAAAGATCTCCCTACATGTAGACTTAATACTGCAAGGATTGTCATGAGATCTTAAAAGCCTGATTCATAAACTGGAAGGTCTCTTAGAAGATTCTCAAGCTTTGATGCAACAAGTTAACACAAGATAACCTGAGTTATTGAAGTTGAAGTTTTTCAGTCGTCTCCAACTATTTGAGACCCCATGGACTATAGCCTACCAGGTTTCTCTGTTCATGGGATTTTCCAGGCAAGGATACCAGAGTGGGTTGCCATTTCCTTCTCCAGAGGATCTTCCCAACCCAGGGATCGAACCCAGGTCTCCTGCATTGCAGGCAGACGCTTTACCCTCTGAGCCATCAGGGAAGCCCAAACTGGAACTTAAAACTTCACTCTCTTTGTTCATAACCGTTTCTTTTACCACATTATGCACTTGTTCTTGTTCTCTGATTCTTCTCTTCTCAAGACATAATTATGCTCTATCAGAACACCAAGCCCTATCTAGAGTGGGTTCCGTGTGTTTCTGCTTAATATTTATGGAAGGAAACAGGCTAAAGCAGAACCCTATTTTGTGCTTCCAAGGAGACTCAGAACAAGGACTTTCTCTTCCTAATGAAAACATTAAATGACTCATAAATGGCCCTAATAGGTTTTCATTTGGATTCTGTTGGTTTGTGATCCCTGAGGATTCTAACAAGTGCTAGATTCAAGTTTACCCAGAGGAGGGATTTGTTGATAATGAAAATTAGGATTAAAAGAGATGGAGTAGAATGCATTTTTTCTTACATCAGGGAGCACAAAATATTTTCCAGAATTTTTAGAGCACTCTTTAGATACAATATATAAAAGTTGATTGCCAAACATTTTAAGATGTGCTAAGGCAGAAATCCACCTAAGGTAATAGTGTACAGTAGTCACTCAGTCGTGTCTGACTCTTTGTGACCCCATAGACTATAGCCCACCAGACTCCTCTGTCCATGGAATTCTCCAGGCAAGGATACTGGAGTGGGTTGCGATTACCATCTCAGGGGATCTTTCTGATCCATGGGTTGAAACTGGGTCTCCTGTTTTATAGGCAGATTCTTTACCATCTGAGCCACCAGGAAAGCCCCAAGGCAACACTACATTAGGCTAAATCCAGTTCCCAAAACTATTGGAAATCATTATGCTAGACTGATATTTTTTTAAGTTTTTACTGATCTACTTTCAGATTACTTGGATAGTTAAATACATTTGGAATGAAATGGGAAAGAGAGGCTTGCATTTTTTAAAAAAATGACATTTTAAGCTTCAAAGGGGGACAAAAGTTATCCATTGCTTTTTTCAACTAGCAGTTCCTATGGCTTCATTTTTGGTAGTGGCCAGACCAAAAGTCTCCTGTTCAACTGACAGTTTGTCTATGAGGTTTCTCTGTGGGGGATTGCTGTTCAGTAAATTTCTAGAATACCCTCAGGAAGGTGTCATACATGCTTATTTGTGTATTTCCATCTTGGTCCCAGCCAGTTTTTTGTTCTTACTTGATATTGGGGATTTTCATGTTGCTTTGTTTTTGTTATAAAATCATGAGGTCAAGTGTAGATTATTTTACAGAATCTTTGATTAAGAGGGTAAGGCAAGAGTTTGGGTTTCAGTAAAAATTACTTCTACTTTATGAAAGTAAAAATACAGAGGAAGAAAGAGCCCCAATCAATAAGCCTCCCAAACACCATTCATAGAGGGAACTGCTGTTTCAATACAGTCAGGATTCTGAATTTTAGAACAAGATAAATGTGCCTCCATTTAGTTTCTGAGGATGTCATGCACACACAAAATATTCCAATAAGTGAAAGCTCTAGTAATAACTCCTCAGAAGGAAGAAATAGAATTTAAACGTTCAGAACAAGACACGGGGACAAGGACATAGGAACTTGTCAGGAAATTAAAAGAGACTACAAGGAAGCACAAGATAAGGGTTTCATAAACTATGGTGATGGGCTTCCTGAGGGCAGAAGGGGAGGAGTTCAGTGTGGTTCCAGATTCCTTGTGGATTACCAGGTCACGGCAGGCAGTTTTATGGCAAAGTACACTTCATACTGAGCACTGCCATACATTTCCAGACCAATTAAAACAATCAAACAGGCCTTCCCTTGCAAGAAGAAGAGAAAGTTCTGTCAGTAACATTGCTGTTGTTCAGTCACTAAGTTGTGTCTGACTCTTTGTGACCCCATGGACTCCAGCATGCCTGGCTTCCCTGTCCTCCACTCTCTCCATGAGTTTGCTCAAAGTCAGTGATGCTATCTAACCATCTCATCCTCTGCTGCCTCCTCTTCCTTTTGCCTTCAATCTTTCCCAGCATCAGGGTCTTTTTCAATGACTTAGCTCTTCACATTAGGTGGCCCAAGTATTGGGGCTTCATCTTCAGCATCAGTCCTTCCAATGAATATTCAGGGTTGATTTCCTTTCAGATTGATTGGTTGATCTCCTTGCAGCCCAAGGGACTCTCAAGAGTCTTATCCAGGACCACAATTCAAAAATATCAATTGTTCAGTGCTCAGTTTTCTTTATGGACCAACTCTGACAATCCATACATGACTACTGGAAAAAACATAGCTTTGATTATATGGACGTTTTTATGCAATTTACTGAAATGAGTCTACTACTGAAGCTCTTCTATCAGGATCCTTATATATCCCTTTACAAAGAGCTAATTGTCCCTCTGTGTGTGTTTCCCCTATCACTTTTGGATGAGTGGCTACTGGAGCATAATTTCTCACTGTAAACTACTTTTAATGCCATCTATAGGCAAGAGTATGGCATCACCGACTTGTTGGACATGAGTTTGAGCAAGTTTTGGGAGTTGGTGACCGACAAGGAAGCCTGGTATGCTGCAGTCCATGGGGTCACCAAGAGTTGGGCACGACTGAGTGACTGAACTGAACTGTAGGCAAGGGGACAGGACCAGAAGGTTGTTTCAAAACTAAGTGAGAACTTGATAACATAGAACCACTTGTACAATTTCTTGAATTAGATAAGTTTGAAGAAGATGGAAAGAAATTAAATAATGTCTTAGGTATGAATTGAAGAAGGCCCTTGCAAATGGAGGTGATTTTTAAAACAGATACAGGATTTTCTCATCTAAGATTATTAAAGCTCTGAAATTATCAATGGATTCAGCTAGAATCAATAAATGATTGCTGTCCAGTACGTAACCACAAATTGAGCCACAGCTGACAGATGGCATTCTCCTTTTCTATGAGAACATGACATGTCACAGACCTTATTCAGATATATATCATCACATTCATTTTAAAAAGGAGAGTAGAGATAGAATTTAAAAAGGACAATTTACTTATTGTTGGAGGTTTGCTTGAGAACTTATGCAGTTTTTAATAGTTAAAGGAAAGGGTTTTGACTCTTTCTCAACAGAAAGTGACTCAGTATAGATTTTATCAAACTTCACCTTTATTATTGATTTGTTTTGTTTAGTTGCTAAGTCATGTCTGACTCTTTTGCAACCCCATAGACTATAGTCCACCAGGTTCTGTCGATGGGATTTCCCAAACAAGAATACTGGAATGAGTTGCCATTTCCCTCTCCAGAGTATCCCAACCCAGGGACTGCACCCTCATGCTCCGTATTGCAGGCAGATTCTTTACCACTGAGACATTCAGGAAGCCATTTATTACTGATTACTGAGACTTGAACACAAGGTCAGGCCTTGTAGCACCAGCATCTATTTGTTACATGTCTGACCTGTCAGCAAGTAGGACAACTGGATTCTTTGGGGGTCATCCCAGAGGCTCCACTTTTAGGCTGTGTACTTCACTGGTGTGCACGAGAACAAATGGGGCCATGCCCTATGGCCCAGCATCAGTTAGTATCACATCCTCAACCGTATCCCACTTTGTGAGATGCCAGAGAAGCACACATCACAGATGTCCTACCCTAAAAACTGGGAGAAAACCCAGCATCTACAAGTTAACAAACTAGAAGGGGTTACCTGAGGAAGCCATACATCAGCTTTTTTCAAAACAAGAGTAAACAGTGTTTCCCATCCCATTCTTTCGCGCTCGGCCCATCCTCAAACAACATTTTAGAGAAGCTTCTTCTGGTCAATCCAGCCTCTAATTCTGTCTTACTTCTATTTTCTATGCTTCCCAGAATTCCCTGGTGACTCAGATGGTAAAGAGTCTGCCTGCAAAGCAGAAGACCCAGGTTCCAATCCCAGGGTCAAGAAGATACCCTGGAGAAGGAAATAGAAACCCACTCCAATATTCTTGCCTGGAGAATTCCGTGGACAGAGGAGCTTGGTGGGCTACAATCCATGGGGTCACAAAGAGTCAAACATGACTGAGCACCTAACATGTCACTCTTCTGCTTCTCAATTAACACCTTGTTTAAAATACTCTATTCTAATGTTCTGGGTCTTGCAGGTGGCTCAGTGGTAAACAATCTGCCTGTGATGCAGGAGACATAGGTTTTACCCCTTGGTCAGGAGTGATCTCCTGAACAAGAAAATGGCAATCCACTCCAGTATTTTACCTGGGAAATCCCATAGACAGAGGAGCCTCCCAGACTATAGTTTATGGGTTCGCAAAACTTAGCGACTAAACAACATTAGCAACTAAACAACATTCTAAAGTCCTATTACTTGTCAGCACCACATATTTAGCTTTTGATCAAAAAACAGAATACTGTATAGCATCTTGTTTCACAATGGTGATCAGTACAGTGAGCTGCTTGAGGGGTCATTAGTATATGACAAGCATATACACTTTTATAATCTAGTTCAGCTGTGGATGTGGAGAAATTCAACATTTATAGACTTGGGATATGTTGAGATTGGCCTACATTCCACATCCAGTCAAAAAGAGGACACCCTTTTCTGACAGGCAAATCACTGAAAAGTGTCTTAAATAAACAGAATCTGCTTGTGATCAATCCTCTTGGTTAATAAATGCTTTGCCAGGTAAGTTACAAAGAATGAGAAAATTTTAGGTGAGACTAATTTGCCAGTGGCCTGGCATCCCCAGTAGGTGCTATATCAGAACCTATTTGAATTATTTTTGCAAAAATGAAAAAAGTAAAACCCAATTGCAGTTATGCATAAAGGAAAGCAACCTCGGAGTCAACTGACTTCTGCAAAGAGCTGGGGGAAGAGTTCAAGTGAGACTAAAATGACTCTGGAGTCACCAAAGTGCCCTTCTCTGCAGAGAGGCCCTGAACTCTAGGGGTAGGAGAAAGAATTCAATACGGTCATGTCTGTCCTCTTGTGGCATTTTGGAGCACTATATATCAAAGTGTTCAAATATGTATCACAAAAGGGGGAACACAGTTCTAGATATATCTGTCATTTTAAATTAGAATAGGAAAGTCCCTAACTATTTTCCAAATCACTCTCTTGGAAATGAATTTCCAGCTCACCATTGCAAGCCCAGGGCTGGTCAGTAAGCACATTTGTTTTGACTCATGTTAGTTTTCACTGGCCACACTGCATCATGGTTTGCCCAATCCTGCAGTTGGTGGGACAACTCCACCTGCAGTGTCTCCCTCCCAGCTAAAATAACCACTTTCTTCTCTGTTTTCACTGTGAGATGCCCACTGTATTGTTACCTAATACTCCAATTTTCCAGGTCTTATTTTCTCATCGAGATTCAGAGGACTCAGTACTGTGCAAAGCATGTGGGATCTGGAGGCAGATAGACCTGTTGGAATTGAGTTCAGAACTTTAAACAAGTCACAACTTCTGCACCCTGGTTCTATCATCTGAGCCATAGATCATGATTTCTGTGCATCAGAAGTAAATGAACTAACAGGATAGATTAATAAATAAAATAAAATTTATCATCATCATTAGGAACTGAATCAAAGTCTATGAACTTTACTTATATCCGTTCATATTCAGTCTGATTAAGTGAATTAATGAATAGATGAATGAATGATTATTTCTAGAATACAATAAAACAGAGTGGACAAGAAAGTATAGAGCCACAAATTTGGAATTGCAAGGTTTACTTTGTTCTAAGCAGCAAGTAGGACCTGGTCTTATGTTACACAATACTTACTAGACAACCAGCCACATCTCTGAAGTTTCTACTCTTAAAGGTTGAGCATAGGAAGGGAGGAAGCACTGACATGAAGGCAGCAAATACATTTCTAAATTAGAAATATGGCACAATGATTATGACAGCCACGCCACCCCAACTGATGACAGATATGATTGATTTTGCTGAAGCTTAAAGGGCCCATCGACCCCTAAAATGAGTGCTTCGTGCTTCATGCAGTGCCAGGCGATGGTTGATCTAAGCCCCAGAAGCAGCTAAACTCAATGCAGGCTGCTTAAAAATGTAACATCCAGTCTTACTTTCTCAAAATGTGGGTGTCTCCATCTCCCTAATAACAGCTTCCAACCTGCTCAGAGGAAGCATCATAGAAGCTGCCTTTCCCACCAGGCTTCTGGGAGTAGTGCTGTAGTAGGCATCTGAGCAGGGGGTGGGGGGGGGGGGCAGATGCCACATGGAGATGCCTATGAGGTCATCTTTGTCCCTGTCATGGTTTCACGGGAAATAGGAATGCAAACATTATCCATCTTGTATTAAAAGCTGGACAATGAAATCAGTAGTTAAAGATAAGCTTTGATGGAGTGCTTTGGGGTAGGAAGAGGAGAATATTCAGATGAGCTGGTTTTGTTGTAGTTGTTAGCCAGAACTATCTAGGAATTAAAAAAAAATCTCTGGCTTATGACTTCAGAATAATTGAGGGGGAGACCAGATAGTGGAGAACAGAATACAGTATTTGAGATTCATATAGAAACTCATAGTAGAAATTCATTATAGAAACTCAAGGCTGAAGGAAAACTAATGGGTTATCTATGCTGATTCTGAGGAAGGTTTTTTTTTTTTTTTTTTGGTCAAAACATATTATGCAGTGAACCTGAGGAAAGGCTATGAATCTGGAAAAGAAACATTTAGGAAAGGAAACACATGCTCAATTCAAAACTGTTGGTCCCTGCGACATGGTCTACGCCTGGACAGACTCAGCGTGCTGATGGGGGACAGCCTGATGCATGGCAAGCAGCCACTGGAGCTGTGTGGAGACTGGGGAATTATTCAGTCTCTGAAAGGTTGTAGCTTCCTCAGTGACACGTGTTTGTGGTTTGCAGATGAATGGACTAAGAATGCATATTCTCACACATAAATAAATCTGTGTAACAACATTTATGTCTGTATCCAGTCCCAGTGGGGACTTGAGAGTGATGCCATGTCTGCTTCTATCAGGAATTTGCTTTCTTACCAGACTTCAGTGATGCTATAATATCTCATGAGAAACTGCAGAGACTGAAATGGAAGCGGCGCCTTGGTCCCCACCAAACAAATAAATCCCGCACTTACGTGGGAGTTGCTTGGATGATTTACTTTTTTTTTCTGTGCACAGGGTGCTATTCCTGAATCCCTAAAAGCTTGCAAGCTCGGAGAGGATAGATGTTCACTTCTCAATGTCAGGCTCAGTGCTATAGAACAGCCTTCCAAGTGGGAAGAGAAAAATGTTTCCACCCACATATGCCCAGTTCCCTGGGAGGTGATTCAAGTTAGTTAAAGTGATGTGAGGGAAGGTTTAGAGGAAGAGGGTTATCAGGAGCTTTCACTGTGGGAAGGTGTGGGAAAACAGTTCTCGCTCCGAAGGGCTGTTAAAAGGGTCGGATAAAATAATGCACTTGAAGAAAGACTTTTTTCCACTATAAAACCTCCTCATATCAATGTCAGGTTTCCCTACTGTTACTGTTCCAAGGGGCCTTTGATGCTCAACTATTCATTTGAAAAATTTATTGCCTACTTTGTGCCAAGGAATATGCTGAGATGCCAGAGAAATAAGACCTAATTCATGCCCTAGAGGTTTCATGCAATTTAGAAAAACATAGAATGTCATGACTCAGGAAACTTAAAGATGCCACTGAAATGTCTAGACATGCCGGCGGGACAGTGAGTCATGCCCTGCATACCACAGTGCTTCCTGCAATCTCATTGTGCTGTTCCAAGTGTCCCTTTGGAAAAGGACTATTTCCTTGACAACCATAGTAGTTCTCAGCTCTGACACCACACAACCAGGAAGAGGTCCAGTCAAGGGAAGCCTTTCTTAGAGGGACCACTTCAAAGTGGACTTTCTGTGTCTTTCGGAGGAATTATCTCCTCTCTCCATTCTTCTCTCTCTCTCCACAGGTTGATTCTACCAACTGTCAGTGTCAAGTCTGGGTGATGGAGTGGGATGAGGAATGGGGAGAGTGGGGTGGTGGGAGAGGATGGGCAGACCATTGCAGACCACGGCCAAGGATAAATTTTGTTACCAGAGATTTTAATGTCTTGGGTAACTTAAGTTGCTCATCTCTGTCAGCCTTTTATCTCAAGACTTTGGTCCCACATACACGGCTCCATGCTCATTAAATTCTTAGCCTCTTAGAAACTGGTGGGCTCCTGCTACTCTACCCTGAATGTAAGACCATTTAGGTCTCGGATTCAGGAACTTTCAGAGTTATAACCTACACCCTAGTCATGTCTGTTCACCAACCATGGTGGAGTAAGACCAGCTTTATGGAGGCATCTGGTCCCATCACTTCATGGCAAATAGATGGGGAAAAAGTGGAAGCAATGACAGATTTTACTTTCTTGGGCTCCAAAATCACTGTGGATGGTGACTGTAGCCACAAAATTAAAAACAAACAAACAAACAAAAAAAAACAACACTTGTTCCTTGGAAGGAAAGCTTTGACAAATCTGGACAGCGTATTAAAAAGCAGAGACATCAGTTTGCTGACAAAGTTCTGTAAAGCCAAAGCTAAGGACTTCCCAGCAGTCATGCACGGATGTGAGAGTTGGACCGTAAAGAAGGCTGTGCGCTGAAGAATTGATGCTTCCAAACTGAGGTGCTGGAGAGAAGACTCTTGAGAGTTCCTTGGACTACAAGGAGACCAAGTAAATCAGTCCTAAAGGAAATCAACACTGAATATTAATTGGAAAGACTGATGCTGAAGCTGAAGCTGCAATACTTTCACTGCCTGATGCTAAGAGCCAACTCATTGGAAAAGACCCTGATGATTGAAGGCAGGAGGAGAAGGCGACGACAGAGAATGAGATGGTTAGATAACATCACTGACTCAATGCACATGAATTTGAGCAAACTCCAGGAAACAGTGGAGGACAGAGGAGCCTGGCGTGTTGCAGTTCATGGGGTCGTAAAGAGTCAGACACAACTGAGCGACTGAGCAACAACAACAGCATGGAGGCATTTTGGACAGCTGGCTGAAGTCCCTGCCCCATCAGAGAGCTTCTGCTCTCAGATGACTTTGAGCTCTGAATTTACCATTCATCACTGCTTCAAACAGAAAAGTGCTGCCTGTCCCTAGAGACACTGTGCCCTACTTGAGCATCTGTGGAGTTGTTTGGTTACAGAGAATAAGCGTGACCCACAAGGCTGTTTTTCCAGCATCACATCACACTGTGGAGAGATATGTCACTTGAGTGAGTCAACCTTCAAATGTTGACACTTATTCTTTTGTTCTAAGTAGAAATGTCTGACTTGTTTCCAGACTGAAGAACTTGGGACAAGTTGTGTTGTCAACATCCAATGCAAGTTATCAGAATTTATATATACTCAAAGGCCAGGTCCTTTTTAAGTCTATGATTATATACTATGTTTGGCACTCTGACCTGGAAAAAGGGTGGATCTTCAAAAGAAGTCCTGCAAGAAAACATAGGGTCCCAGATATGTCCAGTGTCCTTGGATGTGATGAGAAGTTATAATGATAGAGACAGAAAAGAGCACTGCAACAGGAGTCTGTAAACTTCAGCTTAGAGGTGAACCACCATGAAATAAGCTGGCTGGTCTGGGGCAAGTCACGTTTTTGCTCTATTGCTCTTTTTTTTTTTTTTTTTTTTTTGCTTTTCTACCAAAAGAGGGATGTAGGAGCACTGGGTTGATGACCTGTAAGGTCCCTCCCAGTGTGAATACTACTCTGGCCTTTTCTTTCATCTATCCATCCCCTTCTATAGGCTGCTGCTGCTGCTGCTAAGTCACTTCAGTCGTGTCCGACTCTGTGCGACCCCATAGATGGCAGCCCACCAGGCTCCTCTGTCCCTGGGATTCTCCAGGCAAGAACACTGGAGTGGGTTGCCATTTCCTTCTCCCTTCTATAGACTAGCTGCTATATTTAAAACTTGTTTGTGATGGCTTATGCCTATCTGAAACTAGAAACGTGGACCAAAGCACACCCCCTAAGCTCCCTTCCAGTCCCAGTAGCCTAAAGGGATTGCGTTTGGCTGCCAGGCTCACCAGCAGGAATATGGGCATCTCTTGCTGTAGCGACAGCAGTAAAATTGCCACTCGCGATCCAGCACTGACTCGAAGTAGCGGCTCTGGAACCCTGCCACCAGTCCATTGTTGGAGCATGTCTGGTACCTGAAGAGAAGAGAAAACTCCAAATAAGCTAACACAATGGTGCACAAATTCACCCCCTCCCCAAGACCTCAACACCCAGTTACTAAGCCAAGCCACTCTTTCAATGACCTAGATTCCTTACAATTTATTCTATTTTATGCAAATAAAAAAGACTTTGTTTTATTGGTAGGAATGACATATACTCACCGTTAAAATTCAAATGATTCAAAATCTTTCAACTGGAGGAAAATTGGGAAACTCTGCTCTTGTTAGACCTCTGAGAATATGTTGTTAGATGGAAGAATGCATAAATGGATGGATACAGAGGCATCTAGAATTTTTACAAATGCAAGATTGTATTATTCATGCCGTTCAAAATAAAAGATAATATAATTCACTTTGTCTGAATTGAAATAAAATGAAGACAAGGAAAAACACAACGGATCGATGAACTTCAAATAAACATTTCTTCTGCTTAAGAATGGGCAGATTCTCTACCCTTGAGCCACCAGGGAAGCCCTGAAAGCTTTCAAAAGCTTTTCCAAAGTGAGTCTTAGCTAACTCTGTTTTTCTGCATTTTTACCCACCTGGACATTGATCCTGTTCCCTCTTGTGAGGAAGCAGAGCAGGAATTTGTCTCTGTGTCACTACCTGGCAGTTGGAATACATCCCTGCTTTCCAAGTAAAGATAAGTTTCCAGAAAATATAATAGATTAAGAATAAGTACCCAGTGCTGATAGGTGAGCGAGACCTTGCTGACACACAAACTATAAAACCATCAGTGACCGAACTTCATTTTGTTCTTTTTAATTATTGGAAATGATCTTCTGGATCATATGTAGATATGTATTTGAATATATATATATACATACATATATATATATATATATATATATATATATGAATGAATAAATGAATAACGAATGGGGAAAAAAAAGATGCTTCCTGACAAGAGATGAAATATATTTAGTATCTAGTTTGATCAGATTCAAATAAGGACTTCCCAGGTGGCTCAGAAGGTAAAGAATCCACTTACAATGCAGGAGACCCGGGTTCAATCCTGGGTCAGGAAGATCCCCTGGAGAAGGAAATGGCAACCCACTCTAGTATTCTGGCCTGGAGAATCCCAAGGACAGAGAAGCTTGTGTGCTATACTCCATAGGGTCTCAAAAGAGTTGGACGTGACTTATTCAAATGTATTTATTTATCCATTCATCCAACAAACTTGTACCTCCTCACTATTCTGTATCAATCTCTGTGTTGAAACAAAAATCAAGAAATGGGCTTGTTACTCAGTCAACAGGCAAATTGGCTCGAACTCCCTGTTCCCAGGACTTGCAAGAAGTTGTGACAAACCTTTGAAAGCTCGGCTATAAGATATAAATAATGCAAGTTAAGATGTACATTGAGACCTATGCCCATTGATGACCTAGCCTTCTTTGCTCTACCATTGCTCATATCTCAGCTTTTGAAAGCACCTGGTACATTTCAGGAATCCATACAGTTGGAATGGATGACTAAGGTCTGAAGGGTAGCCTTGGGGGCTGATTTTCCACAATGGTTTATCCTATCCTAATTCTAGCCTTGCTAGTGAGATGCAACTTCAATAGAAAGCTCTAAGAATTGTAAACCAAGCTCATATGTGTCCAAAGAGTGATGGTGCAGCAAACTGGTACTCTCTGTGATCTTTCTCCATCACTAAAAGTTTGCCTCCCTCTAAATCAGCCCTGTCAGAACTGAACCAGGCTTTCCTGAAACTGTTGTTCCACTGTCTTGGTTTGTCCTGGGCACTCAGACTGTCACAGGGACGCATTCCCATGATGGTAAGTTCCCATAAGCAAAAATAAATGTAACAAGATAAGCTGAATGGTTTCAGTACCAGTTGTGAAGCCCATCCAAGTTCCATGAATTCTCTGCCAGCTGCCAGCCAGGCAGCTGACCCCACAGTCCTATATGGGAAGTGTGTGTGTGTCACTCTCTCAAACGCCACCTAAAATAACACTGCCTTGTGAAGATTATTTGGACACTACACGCCCAGGGCCCAAGGACATATGATGAAAGCTAGTTAACCATACAGAGCTCGCCTCCCCCAGTTTCTGTCCCACTGCTTTCACATTTTGGTAGAGTGAGCCTGTACCGGAGCTTGGCTGTGTGTGTGGCCAACGTGATGAAATTATCCCTTCTAGAATTGGATTTTTGTAAGGGGACATTTTCACACTCATGTAGAAGCAGTCTAGCAGGGTAGTTAAGAGCACAGGCTATGTTGCTGGACTGCTACTCCAACCATTCCTGACTGTTTCACCTTTGACAGGCTTCATACCCTCTAAAGGTCTCAGTTTTCTCATCTGTAAAATGGGCATAATAACAGTATGTAGTTATTAAAGTTATTGTGAAGACCAAATGAAGCAATGCATACACAACTCTGTAGCTGATAGTAAATAATCTACCTGCAAAAGAGGAGATGCGGGTTTAATCACTCAGGAGGGTCAGGAAGATCCCCTGGAGAAGGGAATGGTTACCCACACCAGTATGATTGTCTGGAGAATACCCCATGGACAGGGGAGCCTGGAGGGCTACAGTCCATGGGGTTGCAAAGAGTCGGACACAACTGATCGAGACTAACACTTTCACTTTCATATATAACTCTCTCCAGTTGAGATGTGCTAGTTCCATTGTTCTACAGCATGTGGCATGCCAGGTCCCCAATCAGAGATTGAACCTTCATTGCCTGCACTGCAAGATGGACTCTTAACACTGGACCATCAGGGAAGTCCCCCAGAATGCACTTGTAAGAGTCCATCATTCAAATCCAGGAGGGACCCTGAAACTCTCTGCAAGCAGTTCTCAGAAACTCACGTGAGCGGTACATCTTCCCACTTCTACCTTCTCCTTCAGGAACAGAGCCTACTCCAGGATGAGTGTGCAAAACGAATCTAATTTGGGGCATTCCTCACCTCCACTCCTCTCCCTTTCAATCACCTTTTCAAAAAGTACTTAATAAGATCCACCTAAAGATTTGCCCACAAACTGCAGGATTCCAAACACAGGAGCCAGGCAGGTGAGAAGGGGAATGAAGGCAGCTTATCAACAGGAGGGGAAGGAGGGGGAGTTGGACAAAGCTTGCATTACTAAAGTGATTCAAATTCAATTTTTTTTTTTAAGTTGTGGAAAAGACATCCCTGAGGCTCTGCTTCACTGCCCAGTGCATGACTGTTGTTCTTGAATGGTCTGCAGAAAAGAGGATGGGCCCAAGACTGCAGCTTTCCTGGTAAAGGATAATAGGACCCAGCTGAGCCCTAGGCACAGGTTCCCTGAGAACATTTCCTCAGAGTCTGAGGGCCCTGGGGTTCCTTGCATCTGGACTCTCTCCTCTCCCTTTGAAAAGACATTCTTCCTCATCAACCCTTTGAAGGCTGGAGGCTCAGATTCACAAACTCGAGCACTGTGAGCCCTGCTCCACCTGATGCTGGAAACTTTCTAGAAGGAAAATCACCAGGCAGTTGTTCCTCCTCTGACAACAATGGTCATGGACATTTTCTGAGAAAATGGCCTTTATGAAAGTGATTTCTCTTTTCTCAGGGCCATCACCCCGGAAAAACTTTCTTCTATATCCACAATAGCAAAATGTGGAAGCAACAGGATTCAGGGGAAAGAGTCCTTGCTGAGGGATTGGCAGGCATTGAGTTCTGGTCCTAGCTGTGACCTTCACATTCCACGTGGAGCCTCACCTAGGTCACTGTGAGAATCAAGTGAAATAACACCTGCAAAGCTCTCGGCCAAGATAGAAACAGGAAGAGCAAGGATCCAAACTCAGATATTCCTGAGGCCAGAGCTCCTGTTCAGGAACTCTCAGGGAGCCCAAAAAGTTGCTCCATGATTGTCCTTCTGCTTTCTGGTCCATTCTCCAGTCAGGCTTTCTCCCTGCTGTTGTGTCCTTCCCTGGGTCCAGGGCCATTGGTCAGGCTCAGTGACAGCGGCCAGGATGGGAAGCTGTTTCCGTGTCTGGTTTTGCCATTGAACTTCTCTGTGAAGTTTTAGTCTCTCATTCCAGTCTCTGCTGGTCTCGGTCCAGACTCACAGAAAACCCAGACTCTTAGCAAGTTGGAGGTGGCATTGGGTTGAGTAAGGAAAGTAGCATCAACTTGGTGAAGAGCTTTCAGAATCCCATCAAATGGATGGGCCGGTTGTGCTCGTCTCTTCTTCCAGCTCCACAAACTGTGTTTCCAGGTCTGCTAGCCAGTCTTCAACTCCACGACAAAGATGGAATAAAAGCAACTTTTCCCATCGTCCAGGCTGGTGGCCACTCCCTGTGACTAGAAGACCATGTGGCTCAACCTCTTACTCCCCAACATTGCTCTCCCAATGCAGGTGATAAGGGTTTAAATTTCACCAAGGGAGAAACATTCTTTTATTTATTTATTTATTTTTCATTTTAGATACTGTATCTTGTGAAAATTAAGCTTACACGAATACAAACATGTATTTTCCACGGATATTTTTCTTTTCTTTTCTTTTTAATTTTAATATAAATTTATTTGTTTTAATTGGAGGCTAATTACTTTACAACATTGTATTGGTTTTGCCATACATTGACATGAATCCACCACGGGTATACATGTGTTCCCCATCCTGAACCCCCTTCCCACCTCCCTCCCCATCCCATCTCTCTGTGTCATCCCAGTGCACCAGCCCCAAGCACCCTGTATCATGCACAAACCTGGACTGGTGATTCGTTTCACATATGATAATACACATGTTTCAATGCCATTCTCCCAAATCATCCCACCCTTGCCCTCTCCCACAGAGTTCAAAAGACTGGTCTATACATCTGTGTCTCTTTTGTTGTCTTGCATACAGGGTTATCGTTACCATCTTTCTAAATTCCATATATATGCATTAGTATACTGTACTGGTGTTTTTCTTTCTGGCTTACTTCACTCTGTATAATAGGCTCCAGTTTCATCCACCTCATTAGAACTGATTCAAATGTATTCTTTTTAATGGCTGAGTAATACTCCATTGTGTATATGTACCACAGCTTTCTTATCCATTCATCTGCTGATGGGCATCTAGGTTGCTTCCATGTCCTGGCTATTATAAACAGTGCTGCGATGAACACTGGTGTACATGTGTCTCTTTCAATTTTGGTTTCCTTGGTGTGTATACCCAGCAGTGGGATTGCAGGGTCATAACGCAGTTCTATTTCCAGTTTTTTAAGGAATCTCCACACTGTTCTCCATAGTGGCTGTACTAGTTTGCATTCCCACCAACAGTGTAAGAGGGTTCCCTTTTCTCCATACCCTCTCCAGTATTTATTGCTTGTAGACTTTTGGATCGAAGCCATTCTGACTGGCGTGAAATGGTACCTCATTGTGGTTTTGGTTTGCCTTTCTCTGATAATGAGTGATGTTGAGCATCTTTTCATGTGTTTTTTAGCCATCTGTATGTCTTCTTTGGAGAAATGTCTATTTAGTTCTTTGGCCCATTTTTTAATTGGGTCGTTTATTTTTCTGGAATTGAGATGCAGGAGTTGCTTGTATATTTTTGAGATTAAATCTTTGTCAATTGCTTCATTTGCTATTATTTTCTCCCATTCTGAAGGCTGTCTTTTCACCTTGCTTATAGTTTCCTTTTTTTTTTGTGCAGAAGCTTTTGAGTTTAATTAGATCCCATTTGTTTATTTTTGCTTTTATTTCCAATATTCTGGAAGGTGGGTCATAGAGGATCCTGCTGTGATTTATGTCAGAGAGGGTTTTGCCTATGTTCTCCTCTAGGAGTTTTATAGTTTCTGGTCTTATGTTTAGATCTTTAATCCATTTTGAGTTTATTTTTGTATATGGTGTTAGAAAGTGTTCTAGTTTCACCCTTTTACAAGTGGTTGAGCCGTTTTCCCAGCACCACTTGTTAAAGAGATTGTCTTTTCTCAATTGTGTATTCTTGCCTTCTTTGTCAAAGACAAGGTGTCTATAGGTGTGTGGATTTGTCTCTGGGCTTTCTATTTTGTTCCATTGATCTACATTTCTATCTTTGTGCCAGTACCATACTGTCTTAATGACTGTGGCTTTGTAGTAGAGCCTGAAGTCAGGCAGGTTGATTCCTCCAGTTCCATTCTTCTTTCTCAAGATTGCTTGGCTATTCGAGGTTTTTTATATTTCCATAAAAATTGTGAAATTATTTATTCTAGTTCTGTGAAAAATACCGTTAGTAGCTTGATAGGGATTGCATTGAATCTATAGACTGCTTTGGATAATATACTCATTTTCACTATATTGATTCTTCCGACCCATGAACATGGTATATTTCTCCATTAGTGTCCTCTTGATTTCTTTCACCAGTGTTTTATAGTTTTCTATATATAGGTCTTTTGTTTCTTTAGGTAGATATATTCCTAAGTATTTTATTCTTTTCGTTGCAATGGTGAATGGAATTGTTTCCTTAATTTCTCTTTCTATTTCCTCATTATTAGTATATAGGAATGCAAGGGATTTCTGTGTGTTGATTTTATATCCTACAACTTTACTATATTCATTGATTAGCTCTAGTAATTTTCTGATGGAGTCTTAAGGGTTTTCTATGAAGAGGATCATGCCATCTGCAAACAGTGAGAATTTTACTTCTTTTCCAATTTGGATTCCTTTTATTTCTTTTTCTGCTTTGATTGCTGTGGCCAAAACTTCCAAAACTATGTTAAATAGTAGTGGTGAGAGTGGGCACCCTTGTCAAGACTCATTCTTTTAGAGTAAAGCTTGCTGCTAAGTCACTTCAGTCGTGTCCGACTCTGTGCAACCCCAGAGACGGCAGCCCACCAGGCTCCCCCGTCCCTGGGATTCTCCAGGCAAGAACACTGGAATGGGTTGCCATTTCCTTCTCCAATGCATAAAAGTGAAAAGTGAAGGTGAAGTCACTCAGTCGTGTCTGACCCTCAGTGACCCCATGGACTGCAGCCTTCCAGGCTCCTCCGTCCATGGGATTTTCCAGGCAAGAGTACTGGAGTGGGATGCCAGCTTGGACTCCTGTTAATTCTCTTTTCCCCAGAATATTCTTTGAGTTGCTATAAGACATGTATAACATGCTTCACAGATTTTCAAAATATTTGTTAGGTCAACAAGTATTCATTAGAACCTACTCTATGACAGGTGCTGTACTTGGTCCGGAATGCTTTCCAGACAACTGTACTGGTAAGGGACATCACAATAGTACAGACGTTGGATGGAAGAAATAGACGGGTACTAAAGACAAAGATGAGAAACAAGAAACTGGCTGGGGATGGTAGGGCAGTGAAATGGCAAGGGACAAAGACACATCAGTTTGGGGGCAAGTTTACCTATTCAAAGGAGCTTTACACGTTTTGGATATTTCTCTCAAGCCCCAACAGAATGACTCCATGTCCCATCTTGTTCTTTCTGCTGATGTTTATGCCTACCTCCACAAAAATGGGGGCTTCCCTGGTAGCTCAGACAGTAAAGAATGTGCCTGCAATGCAGGAAACCTGGATTCGATCCCTGAGTTGGGAAGACTCCCTGGAGAGGGCATGACAACACTTCAGTATTCTTGCCTGGAGAACCCCCATGAACAGAAGAGCCTGGTGGACTGGAGTCCATGGAGTCACAAAGAGTCAGACATGACTGAGCAACTAAGCACAGCACAGCACAGCCACAAAACGGGGATGACAACTTCAGGCCTGATAGTATTGCATGAAGATTAAAGAGATGTTATATGTCAAGTGTCTACCCCAGAGCCTCATACAAAGTATGTTATGAAAAGACAGAAAAGGTAGTGGTTGTTACTATTACTGTTATCATAAATATTTGCAATTAAATGGAAGGAGAAGCTGCATCTGGGCCAAGAATTGTTCTAGGTGTCTTCTACAGTCTTCCAGGGAATTGAAAATTCTTCCATTAGGAGAATTTTGTAAAGACTGAAGTAAATAGAAATCTGAAGGTACAATGTCTGGTGGATAGGGGAATGAATCAGAACTTTCCAGCCAGGCTGTAACAGCTTTTGCCTGATCATCAAAGAAACATGCAGTCTTTCAGTATCCTGATAGAAGACTATGGGTTTTCTGTTGACTAAGTCCAGACACTTTCTGTCAAGTGATGCTTTCAGTTGGTCTAATTGGTAGCAGTACTTATTGAAATTAGTCATTTATTTTTCCAGAAGGAGTTCATAGTAGAGGACTCCCTTCTAACCTCACCATATATACATCATCAACTTCTTTGGATGAAGATTGGGCTTTGGTGTGGTTGATGGTTTTTCATTTTAAATGCTCATTATCTCTTCTGTTCTGCATTATTGTACAGTACCCACTTTTCATCTCCCATAACAATTTGTTTTTAAAATGGAATGGTTTAGTTACACCTAAGTAGAGAATTGTATGAGGAAATACTGTCAAGAAGGTTTCTGTTTTTTTTTTTTTTTCTGTTTAGCTTCCATGGAACATCAAAGCAATTAACATAACCAAGCTGGTGCAAATGATTCTCAGCACTTGATTTGGATATTTTGAGTATGTCGATTATTTCCCACATGGTATAGCATTGATTTTTCTCAATTAATGTCTCAATTTGATCACTATCAAATTCAACTGGTCCACTTGACCATGGAGCAATGTCCTATGAGAAATCTTCAGCACAAAACTTCACAAATCACTTTTGACATGTTTGATCAGTCACAGCACCTTCTCCATACACTGCACAATTTTTTTTTCCATTTCAGCTGCTTTTTTTGCCTTTCATGAAATCATAAAGCATAATATGCCAAAAATGTTGCTTTACTTCTTCCATCTCCAATATTAAAATGGTTGAACAAAAATTTACCAATTTTGATATATATTTTTTAAATCCACACTGATATGATAGCTGTTACAATACAGCCTAACAAAATTGTTTCAAGTGAAGTTAAAAAACAACTAAGCACTACTAGAGACATCTTATGGAAGAAACTGAATGAACTTTTTGACCAACCCAATAGTAATTTTGCCTTGCAGTATGATTGTGAAGTTCAAATAAGATTAGACCATGAGTAACTCAGGGGCATAGACTATATGTTATTCATCTTCATATTCCTGGAGTCTGGCAAAGTTTGTGATAATAAGTATTTGTTAGTGAATAAATAGGGAGAAGGCAATGGCACCCCACTCCAGTACTGTTGTCTGGCAAATCCCATGGATGGAGGAGCCTGGTAGGCTGCAGTCCATGGGGTTGCTAAGAGTTGGACACGACTGAGCGACTTTCCTTTCACTTTCCACTTTCATGCATTGGAGAAGGAACTGGCAACCCACTCCAGTGTTCTTGCCTGGAGAATCCCATGGACAGAGAAGCCTGGTAGGCTGCAGTCCATGGGGTCGCACAGAGTCAGACACGACTGAAGCGACTTAGCAGCAGTAGCAGCAGCAGTGAATAAATAGGCAAATGAATGAGGAATATTTTATAAATTATATAGCATCATATCAATTAAAATTAGGGTAATAGCACTTATACTTCATACCTGTTTCATTGCTTTTTCAATTGCTTAACTCTCACCTTTGTTTTTGAAGTCTGTGAGTTTGTTTCTGTTTTGTAAAGAAGTTCATTTGTATCACTTTTTTTTTAGATTACACATATCAGTGATATCATATGTTATTCGTCTTTCTCTGTCTGACTTACTTTACTCAGTATGATAATCTCTAGGTTCCTCCAAGTTCCGGCAAATGGCATAAGTTCATTCTTTTTCATGGATGAGTAGTATTCCATTGTATATATGTAGTGGGGAGATTAGGAGTCTGTGGTTAACATATATACACTACTATAATAAAACAGATAATCAAGAAGGATCTACTGTATAGCACAGGGAACTCTACTCAGTATCCTGTAATCACCTATATGGAAAAAAAAATGAGAAAGAATGTATCTATCTATTTATCTATCTATCTACATATATATATGTAATTGAATCACTTTGCTGTACACCTGAACCTAACACATTGTAAATCAGCTTTACTACAATATAAAATAAAATAAAATAAAATAAAATAATTTAAAAATGTAACCAAAGTGGTTTCCTGTGCAGGAAGATCTGCAGGCTTCTTCATCGAGGGTGCTAAGGACATTGGCTGGAATTTGGGCTGCTCAATGAACTAACTAGTCTTTTTTTAAGTTTTTTTTTTTTAATGTGAACTATTTTAAAGTCTTTATTGAATTTGTTATAATATTGCTCTTGCTGTTTATGTTCTGGCTTTTTGACCATGAGGCATGTGAGATTTTAGCTCCCAACTAGGGATTGAATCCACACCCTCAGCGGTTAAGAAGATAGATTCTTAACCGCTGACTGTCAAAGAAGTCCCTACCAGTCTCATTTGATATTCCACTACATATTTAGTGGGTCCCACAATGTGCCAGTATTATTCTATTGCTGAAAAATATTCTATACAGTGGTGAATGAGACAAACTCCTTATATTCATGTAGCTTATATTTTGAAGGAAACAAACTATAAAAATACAAACCAGGTAAGGACAAAGGCACCACAAGAAACATAAAGCAGATTGGAAAGCAGAAGGTGAAAGACACTGGTGTAGAGGAGCTGATCTGAGAAAACCAGGAGAGCACAGTGTGTACTTAATGACCAGCATAATGAATCAGAAAGGACTGCTCTTTACTAGACAGGACCTTGGTCTCAATTAGAATTACACTGTGGAAAACTGAGTTCCCACTGTTAAAAGAATTAAATAGAAATCTCAATTAAATAGTCAGGAGATGGACCAGAAGGGGGAGCTCTCACACCCTGTGATGCTGCTCAGCCAATGAGAGTTTGTCACAAGGGAACCAATGAAAAACCATGGACTCTACGTTTACTGTAGACCTCCCAACTCCTTTTACCCCCACAAAAGCGTTCTCTCCATTTTGTAGGGACTTGCACATGCCTCACCATGGTTGTAGACCCCAGATTGTAATTGTTTGCTCACGCCAACCAAATGCATTGTTTTCTGGAGCTATAACTGGCAATCTGTTTAAGTCAACATTTTGGTGTTCCACTGGGGGATCCAGTGAAGATCCTTGATCACTTTGAGGCTTGTGAGCAAACAGATGTGGTACCCACATTGAATTTGTTGATGCTCACTGCTTTCCTAACTGACCCCGAGATTTCTAAACAAATCTTTCTCCTGGATCTGAGCTTCACCCTCGTTGCATTTTGAAGCTTTCCAGGTTTTATTCAGGATCTGTCTTAAGGTTTCATCTTTTCTGGTTAAGACCTTGTTCCCCTATGAGAATATTTATTTGGCACTTTGACTCAATTTTTGAAATCAGACTGATACAGCTGGAACTGGCTGGCCATCAGTGCATGCCTTTAGGAAAGGGGGGCTGTCTTATTGGAAGTATGCTGAGTAGCTTCCTGTCTCTTTGGGGCCAGACTGCTGTCTTAGAACTGGTTGATACTAGACCTGCATGCAGTATGGGCTATTCGAGCTAAGTTGTTTGAAAATAATTCTCTTACTCAAGAGAAAACAGCTCTGAGAAAATAGGATCCCAGTTATTTAAATATTTTGAGGGTACCCCTTCCCTACAACAATCCTGGTCCATTTTATGTGTGAAAACCAAGGTTATTCTTCATGTTTACGTCTAACTAAATTGGATTGACCTAACCAAAGGCAATTAGGAATACCAATGACCATTCTGGGGGAACTTTTGAAATCCCTAAGCTTACTTTTCTCAAAACCAAATTGGACAGCCATCGCTCTAAATTTTCCAAAGCTAAGTGAAAAGCCTATTCTGATGGGTATTTTGAGGCTTCCAAATATTATCAGGAGACTAAAATTGCATCTCTGCAAAGTAAAATGTTCAGATTAACTGAGGAAAATGTTCAAAGAAAGATAACATGGCTCCCAAAGCCTCGGTTCTTCCTCGGCTTCTCTGTCTCTTACTCCACCTCTGCCACCTTGCCTGTCTCCTTCGGCACCCCCTGCTCAGGGCCCACCCTCAGTGCCATCTTTCTCCTTCTCTATCTTGCCGTCTACACCTCCTGTCTCCTGTGTGTGTTTGTGTGCTCAGTCACTTCAGGCGTGTCTGACTCTTTGTGACCACACGGACTGTAGCCCACCAGGCTCCTCTGTCCATGGGATTCTCCAAGCAAGAATACTGGAGTGGGTTGCCATGCCCTCCTCCAGGGATCTTCCTGACCCAAGGATCAATCCTGCATCTCATGTGACTCCTGCATTGCAGGTGGATTCTTTACCGCTGAAGCCCTGGGGAAGCCCCTATATCTCATATAGACCCCCAATCCCCCAGTACTGATTCTCTCGCCAGGCTTCCTCTTTTCTCTGAAGGTCTCCCCATTCTCTTTTCCTCTGAACTGATCAGAAACTGTCCCTTTCAAATTAAGCCTTTTGGGAACCCAGAGGCTCAACCCTTAATCTCTAATATTTCCTGGACTAAAGCTAAACTGCAAGCCACAAACTTTTCCCCAAAGTAACTGAAGATCCTCATAGATTTGCTGAGTACTTTAGTCATTCAAACTTATCAACCTGGTTTCTTCAACATATATCAGCTAGTTCATATGCTTGTCAGTGAAGACAATGCCCAAATTCGAATGAAAATAGCTAATATAGAAATTCCTTAAAGGTCTCTAGAATTACAACTGTAAGACCAACACACTAACTTACTATGTGTCCAGGCTCAGGCAATCACTAGGCATATTCATTGAGTTATTACAAGGGCTTTTCTAAAGCCTGTTGATTGGAACAAAATTCAGGCTGGCACACAAAAATTTCACGAATGTGTTTATAACTATTACAACTGACTTCAGATTATTTTTAAAGCAAATTCTGATCTTTCTCCAGATGTTGATTCCATTTGGGTAGCTCTAAACTCTATGCTTAGTAACAGGCTGATGCGGGACCTCTCCCTTCTAGTAAAAAGAACCAGCATGGAATACAAAACTGTCCACTCCAGACTCAGTTAACCTAATAAACCAGCACTCTCTTACTTTAGATGAGTTACCTAAAAGGAAGACTGCCAAAATTCTTAATCTTCAACTTCAGCAAATGAAGGCCGCTAAGTGAACCCCTTCCTCTAAGTTTCTGCTATTTTTGCAAAAAGTCAGGACATTGGAAAATAATTTGCTACAAATTTAAGGGCTTTAGTTGCCTTCAGCCCTTTAATCAACCTTTCCAACATCCTCCCAGTCCTCAATGACTAGACTCCTGGGAACAAAAGGAGCTCCTCCCAATCATCCTTCTTAAATGGCTTGAAAAAAATTTGTCCAGGTTGGGGGTGAATCTCTTCCAGTTCTAACTGACACTGGAGCCACGTTCTGGGTACTCAACTGCACTATTTAAATCAGCCCTTGCCTTGTAGTACTAAAACAATTCAAATAGCGGGAAATCTCTAATAAACCTCATGAGGTTTCTGTCTCTGAATATATTCCCTTTTGCTTAGGCCTTTTAAGAGGCACATACCTTTTTCCCTTAGTTTCTTTTCCCTTCCATTTATTAGGTGAAGACTTCTTAGAGACGTATACAGGTGCGAGTGCATGCTCAGTCACTAAGTCATCTCCAAATCTCTGCGACCTGTTGGACTATAGCCCACCAAGCATCTCTGTCTATGGGATTTTCCAAGAATACTGGAGTGGGTTGCCATTTCCTTCTCCAGGGGATCTTCCTGACCCAGGGATTGAACCTGTGTCTCCCTCATTGGCAGGTGGTTTCTTTACCATTGAGCCACCAGGAAAGCCAAAGAAATATACAGGACTTTTTCCTAAAAGGAGAAAATAATTCTAGAATTTGACAGTAGTCATCAAAGCAGCCAACCAGGTGAATTAAGTGATTCTTTGACATTTATTTGTTTTGCTCTTGATGGTACTAGAGCTGATTCTGGAAACAACTGATCATCTGCTTCTACTGAATCAATTACCACCTTTTTTGTGGCAAAATCTCCAACTGATATCAGGAAAATTAGCCCACTACACATCAAAATTCAAACAGATCCCTTAAAACCTCTTCCCAGAATTAATCAATATCCTGTAAGTAAAGAAGCCCTTCAAAGCATAAAAATCATATTAGATTATAAGGCTCAACACCTCATTGTCCCTTATTCTAGTCCCTATATGTTATGTTAGTTGCTCAGTCATGTCCAGCTGTTTGCAACCCTATGGACTGTAAGCCTGCCAGGCTCCTCTGTCCATGGGGTTCTCCAGGCAAGAATATTGGAGTAGGTAGCCATTCGCTTCTCCGGGGGATCTTCCTGTGTGGGATCGAACCCAGGTGTCCCATTTACAGGCAGACTCTTTACCATCTGAGCCACAGGGGATCCCAATGCTCCTATTTTACTGATGAGAAAACTTGAGGACTGAGAGTGGAGGTTTGAGACAGAACCATTTAACCATTTTTGTACCTCAGTAGAAGTTCTCCTGAATTCTCATCACACTGAACATTTCTCAGTCAGCTGTCTCACCTCACAAGAAGTCCTTTGGCTAACTGTTCCTCGCACCACTCATTCATGTTGTTATAACCTTGACTCTGCTACTCTTCTCCCCTCTGGCACTGATGAAGTTCCTCATGATTGCTTAACACTGATGGGATGGCCTACTGACTTCTTGTGATGATCTTTAGGAAGTTTTCTGGGTAACTGTGATTATTCTTGGTTCACTGACAGTTCTTATTTAAAAGATGACAATGGCATATACTGTGCTGGGTATGCTATTGCAACTTCTTCTTATATTTTTGAGGTAGTACCTTTATCTATGGCTACTTCAGCTTAACAGGCTGACTCATATGCTCTTATGTGGGCCTGTACCTTTTAGCCAAGGATAAAACTGCCAGAATTTATACTAATAGTAGATATGCTTTTGGAGTAGCTCATGATTTTGGAACGTGGTGGAAGTAATGTGCTTTCCTCTTGTTTATCACGTGACTTATCTTTGGTGAATTATTAAATTCAAATAGTCAGTTCCAAAACAAGCTACCATTTTGAAATGTCTCCTTGGGAATTCTTTGAGGACCTGGGAAAAAAGCAAATGCCAGGAGACTGAATGTTCTTCTGAATTCAGACTCCATGTAAAGCTGACTTGCCTCTTTAATCAGCCTGGTCAAATTACAGATTCACAAAATCTTTGTTGACTGCCCATAATGTGCCAGGAATTTGTTTTAGGTTTGTGTTAGAGTTCTCCTACACTTTAGCTTGTGAGCATCACAGTACTTCTCCCTAACAGCTTGCAATATGGGTATTACACTTTTTTTCCAGAATGAGAAATTGAATGCCCAAGACCACAGCGCTCAGAGATGATAGGAAAAGGAGCTGTGAATCAAAGTTTCCTGATTCTAAAACCAGACCTCCTCTCACCACACTCCAGCTCAGCCTCGCTAACAAATTTTAGCTTCACCTTGTCCCACATGGGACCCACATGTCCTACAGCCTGGGTCAACCCAAGTTTGAGAAGATTCCCTGAGAACAACTGGGGCATGCTCTGAGATGGCAAAATGCCACTCATGGGACCAAGGTAAAGCCTCCAAGCAGTTGTAAGTTGGGGCCAGCATGCACACTTCAGAATCTGGCACCTAAAGATGTGATTTTTCAACAGAGAAGCCCTAGCAAACAGCCATGTTACAAGTCAACTCAGACATGTCAAAAGCAATTTTTAAAGACTGTGCTCCATTTAACAAGAATCTTTAGCAGATCCTATGTGTTTTTGTTATATCTGTGTTTGAGACTCCTCCACCCCCTTTAAAACTAAGCTTGCAAGCAAATGTAGTTATACAAGGCAGCCATATTGCACAAAACTATCAACTCTTCCCCCAGAATAGATTAAGAACCCACAGTCAACGGGAAGATATAATTGCTCCCCAGTTTATGAACAATTTCTCTCCTGATTTTTTCACCGAGACTGGAGCCTAAACTAAAAGCAATAATCATCTAATAGAAGTGCCTCTGGGGTAATCGGGATCAGTCCTGGGGCAGCTGAGTCCTACTGGTTTTCGTTTGTACATTTTTTTTTTTTTTAAACTCTGTGATTAATGGAGGAGGAGATGGAGACAACAGAGGGTGGAAAGGAGGAAAGAAAAAAAAAATCATTTGACTCTGCACAATCAAAAATGTGGAGGAAGTGAAGGCGGAAGAGAGATTGTGTCTGTCCGCTTCTCATTTGATTCCCATTGGCCAAACAAAATCATATAATTTGCACTCCCTCTCATGCTTTTCTTCAAATAGTTTGGGAGTTAATGACAAACAGGTCACACGTTGGCAAGTTTGAAACTAAACACAATTTGCCTTCTCTCCCTAGCAGGGATAAACACAAAGATCAACAGAATGAAAGAACAATCCAGCTGTATTTTCAGAGCCAAGCAGAGATTAGGAGCCTTGGAGCCCTACAAGATTAGGCAGTCTAACTGCTTATTTTCCAAATGAGGTGGGAGCCTAAAGAGCCGAACCCATGGTCCAAGGTCACCAGGCAAGTTGTCTTCAGAAGCAGGATCCAAGTCCAGGCCTCCTGATTCAGAGTCCAGCTCTTCCTTTAGGATTTAAAAAATCATCTGAGTGCTGTTTTGTGTGGCTCTAAAAGGGGCCATTAGAAAGGGGCCACACCCATCTACTGGTCCCCTAAATTGGAGGACTAGACAGACAGTTGTAATTAGGTCATCCCCAGGCTCTGTGCCAGGCAATGGCCTGCCTACGGGAAGCCACTGGAGACTGTCATTGAGGTGAAGCTGGACTCTGAGTCAGCCATCTGTCTGGAAGGGTTTTAGATAATTAAATATGCTCGCTGGAGGCAGTGGGGATGGATGAATAAGGCCTGATAAAGGGGCCCCCACCTGCAGCTGTGAACTGTTACCCCCATCCCTTTTGCAGGCTGGCTGAGCCCCTCTTCAGTCCTGGCAGTAATCAAGCTGACCCCATCCCTCCAGGACTAGCTTCTGCTGTCATCTTACAGAGCCCTCCCTTCCCAGGATGAAGAACTGCCCTGAGTCCAGTCCCTACCACCCTGACCCATGCTGACTGAGCCCATGCAGTGGGGCAGCAGACTCTCAAGTAGCCCATCACCATGGCTAAGCACTTATGCTCTGGAGCTGAAACTCGCTGGATCCAAATCCTTGATCGACCATTTTCCATTTGAGGAAACCCCTGATCTCTAGACATCAGTTTATCTACCCATAAAGTGACTTATAGATTTAAAGCACTCAGCATGGTGCTTGGTTGGGTTAAGCAATCAATGACAGCTATTTTTATTGCTTAGAAGTCCTCTTTATTGCCTGGCTCCTCCAACCATCAGTCTTTTTCTCCTGACCTCTCATCTCTGTTCTGGTGGAGTGACACTCAGAATTTTGTGCTTGACCACCCCTAAGCCCCAATCCACCACATGCCCACGGAGACCCCTCAGTAGAATCTCCTCTTAACCAGCCAGCTGGGCTTCCTCCTCCCCAGGCCAGCCTCCCCCTGAGTCTGCCTTCACCCTCTCCCCCAACCCACTCTGTGGCCTTGCCTCCACGCAGGCTGCTAACTGGCCTCACAGTGCATAGCTCCTGGGATGGGCTCTGACCGAGTACTAGTGTGAGACAGTCACACTCCACAGTGAAGACACAGGCTCAGGCCATTTCTGGGTCATTAACCATTGCAGAACCCAGTTGAATGAGAAGACTTCTCCCAAAAGATTTCAGTAAACTATTTCCCAGCAATGAAATCCATTTTAAATGCAGACAGAGAAGGACCTTGGTACTCAAAACTGAGAGGGCACATTTAATTGGGATGGCAAAAAGCCATTTCATTTCACTTCTCTTGGCTTAAATTTCTTTGACCTCTTTCCCCCACTCATTAGCCTTAAATCAATATTTCTCAAACTGTAGTGAAGGTTCTGTTGTTTATTTTCCCCAATCTATTGGATACCAATACTTTTTTTGTAAGATAGTCTGAATAAGTTATTACCATACTAAAGTGCCACTTGGATGTTACAGCAAAATTGAATTGCTACAAAGTTTCATAAAGACTTTCAGTTTCTGTACTTATCTTTTGGCAAACTAGTAAATGTTTCACAAAGCCATACTAGCCCCTGGACCAAACTGAGAGCCACAGAGAAGTCCATCTGCCATGGACACCCCTCTGCCCCATCGTGAGTTTTTGTCCTGTAAAGTGGTCTGCTCAGCATCGACCCTGTCACACCCGGAGCATGCAATGGAAAGGATCGTGGTAGGATCTGCCCAGTCTCCAGTGAGCTCTCTTCCCTGAGGGTCAAGCCTCCCCCAGCGAGAGGGGTCTGTTACTGCCTCACCAGCCGTGTGCAGCGCGCTGGCTCTTACCATTCCATTCCAGCCCTGTTGATCTCCTCCCACCAGCACTCCGTAGGCTCCCCCAGGCTCTGGGGTGTGGGCATGCAGGCGTAGTTCCACTGTCTGTCGGAACCTTCCTTCTTGTTGAAGATGCTCCTCACGGCCACCACCACCTGCCCGTGGGGACACTGGTAGCTGAAGCCCTGCCGGTTCAGATTCACCCACCCATCGTCACTGTAGTCATGGTACTGATGATAGGAGTACCCATAGTCACCATACTGTCCCCAAGCCACGGTGACCAGTGGCAGAAGCACCCACAGAAGAGTGAGGTCCATGCCGTCTGGGCTTCTGGCAGAAACTGTCACCCTATGTCTGCTGGGCTGCTGGTTTTATACAGCTGCTGCTGACATGTGGCTTCCAGATGTGGGTGAGCAGGCTCCAACTGCAGTGTGTCATCGTTTAAGCAAAACTTTTCGGCGCGGAAATATTGGCCATAAGTACATTCAGTTTGTTTTAAGGTGGAATTCTAAGAAAATGTAAGGAACATGCAAATGGAAGAAACTCCTAGAGAAGGAAAAAATTAGCAGTTAGATTATAAAAGCAAATGGCTTCACACTCCTTAGAAACAGTGTCAGAATAAAAACAGTGTGTTTGTCCCTCCTCTCTTAGCACCTCACCTCTCTCTGCCCCTGCTCCACCCACCACTAGCAAACCCCTGTATTTATTCTTCAAACCACCAACCACCCTTCCAGGATCACACAAATATGCAGAACGAGATTTCGAAACACCAAAATAATAGGATGAAGGAGCAGAATCATTTAGATTTCTGTAAGTCTGGATGCTTGCTTTTTAAAATGTTTTTCTTTGTGTGTGTGTGTGTGTGTGTGGTAAGTCCCTTAATATAAAACATACTATTTTAACCATATTTAACTGTACAGTTCAGTGGCACCAAGTACATTCACATTGCTGTGTAAATCTCACCAACAACCACCTTCCAAATTTTTCACTTTCCTTAACTGAAACTCTGTTCCCATTAAACACTAAGTCCCCATTTCCCCTCCCCATATCAGTCCCCACTCCCTGGTCTCTGGAAGCTAACAAGATACTTTCTGATTCTATGAATTTGTTTGCTCTAGGTATAAGTGGAGTCAAATACTGTTCCTACTGACTGTATATTGGAATGCATTTTAAGGTTAATTTAATAAATGTCGTATAAACAGATTATACCTTCTTTTTGCCCCTGTGCTACACAGTAGGTTCTTGTTAGTTATCTGTTTTATATACGTCAATCCCCATCTCCCATCCTAACCCTGCTTTCAAGTTCCCAGCCCAATCCCTTTTAACCCTGAGTATAAGCATGGAATGGGCTTCCCAGGTAGTGTTAGTGGTAAAGAACCCGCCTAAGGCAGGAGACATAAGAAACGCAGGTTCGATCCCTGCGTCAGGAAGATTCCCTGGAGGACGGCATGGTAATTCACTTTAGTATTCTTGCCTAGAGAAGGCCATGGACAGAGGAGCCTGTAGGGCTACAGCCCATAGAACTGCAAAGAGTTGGATAGGACTGAATGACTGAGCACATGCATAAGTATGGAATACCAATTTTCAAGCTACTCAGAATTTTAAAGTCACATATGGATATATTATGGGCCTCTGGAAAGATAACTTGGGCATTGTCTCTACACTTAAGCATCCTTCTGAGCTGCTGAAACTGGACCCAGCTACGCCTAGAAACTGTGCTTGGCTTTTCAATACATAATGAGTTTAATCTGAATAAAGTCACATTTTATCCTTTGGTGGTTTTCCCTTCCATGTTTTCTTTTTAATGAGGTATATTTGCATATAATAAAAGTCATCTCTTCTGTGTTCAGCATACAGTCATTCATCCAGCACCATAATCACAACATAGAATAGTTCCATCAACCCTCAAGTTCCCTTACACCCCTTGGTAGTCAAATCCTTCCCAAAATCCAGCCACTGGTAAACACTGAACTACTTTCTGTTACTGGAGTTTTGCCTTTTCTAGGATATTCCGTAGATGGAATCACACAGCATGCTATCTTTTGTCTGATTCCTTTCACTAGAAATCTTTTCAAGATCCATCCATGTCATTAAATATCAGTAGTTCGTTTCTATATACTGTTGGTGTGACTGTACTACAGACTGCTTATATACTACCAGTTGAAAGAATGTAAGTTTATACATAGTATCAATAGTATATATACATCAACCCCAATCTCCCAGTTCATCCCATCCCCCTCTACCCCGCCTTGGTATCCATACATTTGCTCTCTACGTCTGTATCTCTATTTCTGCTTTGTAAATAAGGTCATGCTGTATAGGAGAAACTCATATAACATTGTAAAGAAGCTATATTCCAATAAAATTTTTTTAGAAAGAATGTAAGTTTGGAGATTGGGATTGACATACATACATTAGTATGTATGAAATATATAAGTAATGAGAACCTATTGCATAGCACAGGAAATTCTACTCTGTGATGATGTAAATGGGAAGGAAATCTATAACTGATTCATTGTGCTGTACAGCAGAAACTAACACAACATTGTTAAGCAACTATATTCCAATAAAATTGATTTTTTAAAAAGCAAAAAAGGAATATAAGTTTAATGCATGTACAGCTCACCATGTATTTTCAACTAGGTTATTATATTATCTTTCTCACAGCCTTATATAGTAGTGAGGCATTATTGCGATTTTTTTTTTTCCCCACTGGTAAGAAAACTGTGGTCAGGAAGTTTTTTGGTTCAAATTCCTAGAGCTGGAAGGCCATGACCCCCAGATCTTCTGAGTCCTAGTCTGTGATTCCTTTCATCATTTTATCAAAACTAAAGTCTACCAATTACACTAGTACATCAACATTTAGAAATAATTTCCAAATAAAATATTTATAAGTTTTTATAATATTAAAACACACACTGAGCCTTCCCTGGTGGTCCAGTGGCTAAGACTCCATGCTCTCAATGCAGGGGACCTGAGTTCTGTTCCTGGTCAGAGAACAAGATCCCACATACCACAACTAAAGATTCCATATGCTACAAGGAAGAGAGAAGATACTACCTGCCACAGCTAAGGCCTGGTGCAGCCAAACAAATAAATATTAAACACATGCACACTAATTCACATTATGAATTTCTGCTATTGTTGGCAAAGTATGCTCAGTAGGCCCTGGGGAACTTTGAGAACTAAGTTCTCAATAATTAATCACAATAATTATTAATCTAAGTATTAGATTAATAGTTTTCAAAGTGAGGTTCTAGGACCTGCAACATCAGCATCCCTTAGAAAATTGTTGGTAGCTCAAATTCTCTGGCCCTGTGAAGTGAAAGTCATTCAGTTGTGTCTGTGACTTCATACCTATGCAGTTCTTTGTGGCTAAATGCGTGTTAAGTCACTTCAGTCATGTCTGACTGTTTGCCACCCTATGGACTGTAGCTTGCCAGGTTTCTCAGTCCATGAGATTCTCCAGGCAAGAATACTGGAGTGGGTTGCCATGCCCTCATCCAGGGGATCTTCCTGACCCAGAGATCGAACCCGTATCTCTTATGTCTCCCGCACTAACAAACAGGTTCTTTACCACTAGCAGGACCTGGCTATACACAGGGTCCTTATATACACACTCTCAGGAAAGCTGGTGAGTATCTGCTGAACCATTCATATCTTCCCTCCAAAAAGAATGTTATCAGCTTCCCAGTTTATCTGAGGAAGGTCCGAATAGCCCCGGCACACCCAGGCTGTCCTCCTCTTCCTTAAGCTTGTCTCTCTTTGTGTGATCCTTTGCTTTCCTGTGATGGAATCCACCTTTTTGCCATTTGAAGTTAACTGTAAGAGCTAAAATGTTAAAAAATGCTCATATTGGAGGCAGCAGAGAAAGAATAAGAGCTGAAGTTAAGGAGAGAAGATTGGGAGGGGTAGAATAAAGTGCATCTACTGTGTGCTGGATTCTCTACCATGTGCTTCACATTGGACAGGCCAGTTAATCTTCCAGCGGTTAATCTAGGATAACCATTTTATGGTTGAGGAAAATGAGGTTCAGAAAGCATTAGTCATTTGCCCTAATTTTTCATAGCTAGCTCAAGGCACAAAGGGGACTTCAATGAAATCATCAATCCTTTTCTCATAATCAGGAGATGATATTAACCAAGGTAGTGATAAAACCTGAAAGCGGTGGCACAAGATCCCTAGAACAGCAGAGGCTCAAGGACTCTAACCAAGTGGGTTAGAATTCTGGTTTTGCAAGTAAATGAAACTAGACCAGAGTTTCACGACATCAGAACTATTGATACTTTGAGCCAAATGATTCCTTGTTGGGGATACTGTCCTGCATGTTGTGGGATGCTGTGCAGCATCCCTGGCCTCTATTGAGTAGATGTCAGTAGATCTTGCCTCTGCAACATGTGACAACCAAAAATGCCTCCACATTGCCACCTGTTCCCTGGGAGATAAACTCATCTCTGGCTGAGAACCACTGAGTTAGACAAACCTGTTTCATTGTCTGTTAAACGAGAGATAATAACCACCATGAGATTGTTGTGAGAATCTCATCAAATTGTGGTCTGCCAAAGCCTTTGTAAATTCTAACGCTTGACACAAATGGAGGTTGTCATTATCACCCCAGAGAAACACAAGACGCTGGATAGGAGGCATCATTATGCAAATTAGTGTGATGAGCAGCCGAGGGCTCAGCAGGCAGCCGAGTGTCCCTGCACAGGCACGTGACTGGTGCAATTCGTTTGGGAATGAGCAAAGCTGGGAGCCTGTTGTTTCCCCACCCTCAGGGGCTGCAGTAGTCCATATGATGAGAGTGGATGGCAGAGGTCACTGAGAATGAGTTTGTGGGAAGAGATGTCAGGAGGACAGGGTTGGGCAATGAAGACTGAGAGTGAGGGACAAGAATTCAGGAGATTTGGAAGCAGCAGGCAGAAGGAGGAGCCTTTATGGTGGAGAAGGAGGACTTCGTGTGCACTGGGACCAAGATTGTGAAGGGGGAGCCAAGCCAGGTTAGTTCTGAGATGCTCATGAAAGGAAGGTGGCAGGTCTAAGTGCCTCATCAGTGCTCAGAGATCTGTGAGGATGAAGGAAGCCCAGAGACATGTAGGCTGCTGGATATATGGCTTTAGTAGATATATTATATGCTTGTAAGTGAAACAACATAAATCAGAATACACGTCATCAGGAGTTGATCTGCTAGAGAACATAGTAAAGAAATGTCCCATTGGGAACACATGGATACAGATGAGGAAAAAAGATAATAATTCAATCGGAAAAACACTTAAGGGCTGTCATCCCAAGTCAAATTTCCTAATTCAAAATCAGCCTCCTCAATGCTTAAAACTCTGTGTATAATCCACATGATCCAGCAGGAAGTGGGCACTCAGTAAACATTTGGTCTTTTCCATTTGTGGGGCTTTAACATGATTCAGTTTATCTGAGCATTGTTGAACTGGGTTTATTATATACATTTTACCAATTTGGAAACGAAGGCTTTGAGAGGTAATGCCCAAAGTTGCAGACATATTGGGTGAGAGGGTCTGAATATCAACCCATGTTTCCCAGTTCCAATCTGAGGATCCAGAAGCATACAACACTGCACTGACAGTCCCCAGGGCTTGGCCAGGTTTCTCCGGTAAGACTTGAAGTCTGTGTCCCGTAGGGGAGCAAGGTGACCAATCCTGAGGAATCTCAAAAGATCCAGCTCATGCACATTTAGCAAGCCCTGAAAGTGACTTTCATCTCCAGGGAGACAGTATTCCCATCATCTCGGCCAGTCGGTTCCCCAGCACTATCTGCCTGCTGCTTCTGATCACGCCTAGCTCCCTTCACTAAGATTCACGCTCTTACTCTCTTTCCTGCAGCGATGCATTTGGACTTCCTTTGGCTTTGTACAATCACTTCACCTCTCCGGGCTTCTGATACTGGACTTGGTCACCTAGGAAGCCTATTGTCTCTCCCAAGTCTAAAAACACAAGCCCACTACACATCGGCATTTCTCAACTTCAGGTCACCCAGACCACCTGGATCCAAATGTTCCAAAAGCAGATTCCTGGGGTCCTATCTGCCCTACTGGAGTGCAGTCTCTGGAGAGGGGGCTCTGGAATTTGTCTTTTTAATGAGCTCTCGCACCCCCATTCCCACCACCATGATGTTCATACATAACCAAATCTAGAACCACAGGCCAAGGGGCATATCCATTCCCTGAGAACAAGTCTGATTCATATTCTTCCCTAACTGAGTGAAGCAGAATAAGACAAGGTTCCTCTGCCCTGTACCTGGTGTGGCCCTGGCTCCTGGGCCTGTGGGCTGTGGTCAGGGCTTGGTCCTCTAATCCTGTGTTCACGGAGCCCACTCTGCCCTCCCGCTCCCGCTCCACCCATGCAGACAGTGACAGAGCAGAGGGGAAAACTGCAGGCCAGCCTTCCTCCCCTCCCCGTAGGCAGCCTGGAGCCAGGCACACTGCACACTAATGACTCCTATTTCCCAGCCCAGCGTTATAAGATGCTGCAGTATTAACATCTACCCAAATCACTCAGCCCTCTTTGCAGGGTTGTGTGCCTGTGTCTGTGTGCACGCACAAGTGTGTGCACATTCATGCACTCATACATACAGCCCTATACTTTCCTTTTAATCTATATGAAATTAAATAAAACGGTATGTGGAAAGTGCTTGAGGAGAGGCTGGTATTAAAAAAAAAAAAGAAGTCATGGTTTTGTAAGTAACGTACTGGATATTCTCATTTCACTTTTGGATCACTTCTCTTTCCAGCACTGCGCCCTGGGAAGGTTAATTCACTGAATGAGTGTGCCGTCCTGCCCTTGGGTCCTGATCAGGCTTGGCCAGTGGGAGGCACCAGGGGAATATGAAAGGGAGAGAAAAAGGGTCAAAATGTTAATTTCCCTGCTAAGTCCTGGTAAGCAGTGGCTGGATTTCTTTCCATGAGGCCTCAGCCTCTGTCAGCTGTCCCCTCTTCCAGGACAGAGTTCTAGACATCACTCTTTCCCTGCCCCTTCAGACCTGGGGGTAGGGTGGGGGAGTGGTTTTTCAGCTGTTTTTAGTGGAGCCTGCCTGGGTATTCACCCTTAATCCTGCTCAAACATTTGCACATGATTCTTTCATTTATTCTCTCCAATCATCTCTTTTGAATATGTACCTTTTTCTTGTCAGGACCTGACTGATATAAGTGATAACTGGCTGAATTCAATACAAGAGTGACTCTGAAACACAGTAACTGTCCCCAGCACTGAGAATGCCTCCAGAAGCTTGTGGCTCTTAGCTACTCAGTGCGAGAAAAATGTTCTCTTCAGTTGTGTGATGTTGAGAACCGTCAATGTGGTTCCTTCTTCAGTGGGAAGCCAGCCCCAACTCTACCCCCAGTCTTCTACCCTCGATGTTCATGCCACTCCATCCAAAGGCCCACCTTTGCAACCTGTGCCCCTTGGGAAGTCAATGTTAAATCTTATCCAGAAAACAGACTGGGAGTCCGTTTGAGTTGTCCTGATGATGTGTGTGAGTCAGCCTTCTCTACCAGGCCACGCAGTCTTTGTTCATAGAGATCTTCCTGAGCAAAGAAAAATGACATCTCACAGACCTGTCCCTTACCTCAGTATGTCTAATTGTGGCATGCACTTTTATACTCATGATATTGAATGTCATCTTTGTACACTTCGAACGACAACTCTTGCTAGTTTTTCGAAGGAGATGACTGATGCTGAGAGAGAAACTTGCCCAAGGTCGCTCAGCTGGTGCAGATAATCTGCTTCCAAATGTGGTGGAACACAAAGCTCCCAAAATGAAGGATCTCTCAGGATCACATCCAAATCACCTAGAGAGCTTGAAAAAGAATTGGAGATTCCTGAGAAATTCCTGGCCCATCTTCAGAGCCTGCTGCAGGTCCAGAGAAGGATCTGGAAAGGGAGTCCACAGTGAACTTGCTGGGTCCCTCCTCTCTGCCCCCTGCAAAATTTCTCTTTTAGATCTCACCTTAAATCTAATTCCTGGGGAAGCCTTCTGGACCTCCTTGACTCAAATTCCCAATCTCACAGCTTCACAATGCTGCCTAAACTTTTTTCATAGCTGTTATCACAATCATAATTTTATATTTATTTGTGTAATTATTTGATAACATCTGACTTCCACCACTAGACTATACATTCTGTCAGGGCGAGTTCTGTGCCTGATTTTAGCCACTGTTGCGTTTTCTGTGCCTGGTACATCCTTGACATTCAATAAGTGTTTATCAGATGCTTGTTGACTGAAAACAGGATACTAGACCAAATGGTCCATGGGGTACCTGTCAAACAGTTGACTCTATAAATACTTGTTTGCTTCCTCTTAAGACATCAAATTTAGAATAAGCAGTAGCTGAGAAAGTATGGTTTTTCTGACTTACCATCACTTGACATGATCACAGTATATCCAAGCAGCTGCTGTCCAGTGATCGCCACCTGAAATGAGCCATCTGAAAGCAGGGGAGATGCCTGGGTGCTCACTGCTGCATCCTTAGAACCCATCCCAGGGACTGCCGCACTGATCCCAGATGCTCAGTCAATGTTTTCTTCCACAAATGAGTTCAAATAGGCCAACATCAATGAAGTAAAGGCACTGTCTGCTCCTCCTTTCTCAGTTCATTTTTCTCTTCCTCAGAAATGCCTCCAGGGGTCCTTGGAAGCAGGACTTAAACTAACATGTCCTTCTGGCTAGTGACATGACAGAGAAAACAGTCAACAATAAAGAGCATACCATATGGCAATATCCAAAATGAGATGACTTCAGGAAAAAAATGTGATTCATGGAGACATGAGGCAAATTTGTGGGGAGAAGAGGTGAATTTGCAAAAAGTGCCATCCTTTGTAAACCAAAGTCACCAGTGACATTGACTAAAAGACAATTGTACAAAAATGCAAGGAAGTCTTGGCCTTCCTTTTCAGGTGCTGTACTTAGTCGCTCAGTTGTGTCTGACTCTTTGCAACCCTGTGGACTGTAGCCCACCAGGCTCCTCTGTCCATGGGGATTCTCCATGCAAGCATACTGGAGTGAGTTGCTATGCCCTCCTCCAGGAGATCTCCCCAGAGATCAAACCCAGGTCTCCTGCATTGCAGGCAGACTCTTTACCTTCTTAACCACAAAATACCATAATTAGTGGCATGTAAAACCTATGTTCTCTCTCTCGTTCTCTCTCTGTTTGTATATGTGTGCATGTGTGTACAGATGTATCTGCTGCTGCTGCTGCTGCTAAGTCGCTTCAGTCGTGTCCGACTCTGTGCGACCCCATAGACGGCAGCCCACCAGGCTCCCCCGTCCCTGGGATTCTCCAGGCAAGAACACTGGAGTGGGTTGCCATTTCCTTCTCCAATGCAGGAAAGTGAAAAGTGAAAGTGAAGTTGCTCAGTCGCGTCCGACTCTTAGCAACCCCATGGACTGCAGCCCACCAGGCTCCTCCGTCCATGGGATTTTCCAGGCAAGAGTACTGGAGTGGGGTGCCATTGCCTTCTCCGACAGATGTATCTATCACTTGCTAAATGGCTTCTACATCAAAGTGTCCATTTTTGTAACAGCATAGCTATATCAGCTCATTTTAATTGGACATCCTCCCAAAAATGCACTTTAGTTCAAAATCCTTAATAGCTGCTTAGTAACTTTACTCTTTAAGTTCAGTGTACCAAATTATAAGTACCTTCTGAGGTAATTTGATTTTAATTATTCAACTCCAAGTCTTACAGAGCACTCAGTGGTCTTTGTAGTCAGGCAGGGGCATAATTATTCTATTTATTTCTCTACAACCAATATTGATGGTTTCCTAAGGTCTGTTGTAGTGGGTTAAATTATTTCCCCAAATCTATGTCCACCCAGAACCTCAAAATGTGACTTTAGTTGGAATAAAAGTCTTCATAGGTGTAATTCGCTAAGAATCTCAAAATGAAATCATGTTGGATTTTGTGTGGGCCTATGGGCTTCCCTCATTGCTCAGTGGCAAAAAAAAAAAAAAAAAAAAAATCCACCTGCCAATGCGGGAGACCTGAGTTCGATGCCTGTGTCAGGAAGATCCCCTGGAGAAGGCAACGGCAACCTACTCCAGCATTCTTGCCTGGGAAATCCCAAGGACAGAGGAGCCTGGCAGGCTACAATCCATGGGGTTGCAAAGAGTTGAACAAGATGGAATGACTAAACAACAATGGGTCAATGGCTGGTGTCCTTATAAGAAGAGGAGGGAATGCAGAGAGACACAGATAAGGGGGTAATGTGAAGAATGGGGAGACTGGAGTGATACATCTACCAGCAAAGAAACCCCAAGTGTTGTAAGAAGCCGCAGAAGCTGGGAAGAGGCAAGGGAGGATTCTCACCTAGAGGCTTCAGAGGGAGCATGGTCCTTCTGATGACTTGATTTCAGACATTGAGCCTCCAGAACTGTGAGAGAGTAAGTTTCTGTTCTAAGCCACCAGATCTGAGGTTATATTTTAGGAAATTACATCTAGGTGCTGAGGATTCCACCTACCACTGGAGTGATACAGTCATCCTTCTAGTTACACATGAAGGAAACATAATCCTTGCCAGCCTTCTCAGTTTCCTTCAAACACTCTCCTCTTTCTCTGACTCTGACAGCACCCCACCTGCTCTGTGTGGCCACTCCATGGCACAGCGTTGGTTTCCTGAGCAGCACCTCTCACTAGAGGTGAGAGGCAGTGAGCTGTCAGGGAGGAGGGCAAGGGCACCTCCACCAAAAGGGATGAGAACATGGTGGAAAAGGGTGGACAAATGTCCCTTCCATTCGATTCCTCCAAGGGATACTGTCTCCCTGATTCCAGAGAAATCCAGACTCATCAGGGAACATGCCTGCCCAGGCTTCACCTCTTTCCTCATCACCGCTGCTGCTGCTTACTGCTACTAAGTCGCTTCAGTCGTGTCCGACTCTGTGCGACCCCATAGATGGCAGCCCACCAGGCTCTCCCATCCCTGGGATTCTCCAGTTCACCAAAATCTGCGTCTCCCAAGTTGAGACTTGACTGTTTAGTCCTGGCTTCAGGCTCTGATTTCAGATCCTGGAAGACAGAATGGTTAACTTGAGCAAATTAATAAACATTTTTGTGCCTCAGTTTCTTCCTCTGTAAAATGGGGAGATTGACAGTTTCTACCTCATACAAGTATGGTGAGAATTAAATAAGTCAACATATATAGAACACTTGAAAGGTGTACAGGTATGTAATAAGAGGTAAATAATGTTAAATGTTACAGAGGATAAGAAGATTTTGGTTTTAACACCAAATGCTAATAAGAATTCTCTAGTAAGCCCTAATTTTTCAGTAACAAGCTGATAACTATGTAAATATCTTACTTTAGAGTGATCAGAAAGAAGAAAGGAAAAAAAAAAAAAAGAAACAGCATGTGGGGGGAAGAGTCACTAGGAAAAAAGGGCCCAAAAGCAAACATTGTTTTTGCCAGGTGTCAGTTCATAAATCTTTCTTTAAAAAAACAAACAAACAAACAACAACAACAAAAAACCTGATTACCATAACAGAGGAAAATAATTTCCTATTCTTTTCTGCAAAGGCAAAGGGTACTTGGCTTACGTCTACAAGCAATTTTATCAATAGCAACCACTTCACAGATGTAACAAAAGCTGCCATTCTCATGGTGATGTGCTGGGCATCAAGCTAAGCTCTTTATTCTTATCATCATCTTTAATCCTCACAACAACCTTTGCCATGGGATTGTATACATTTCAGAGATGAGAAAACAGTTTCACAGAAAGAAGACAAGTAATTGCCCAAGGTCACAAAACCAGAAAGCAGAGTGCTTGGGATTTGAGTTCAGAATTCTGACTTCAAAGTTCATCATCTCATCTTTCCCTATTGTGTTAGGCAGCCTGTGTTTATCTCTAAAACCAGACAGTTATTACAAGGATGGAAAAGTACTGAAGGAGTATAAAGTACTAGCTTCCCCACAGGAGTAATCTGTGTTCTCAAACTACTTGGATACCCTACAAGTGAGATTGCATAAAAAGGAGGTGGTCCATTCCCAAGGGGTGCTGTGGTAAAGAGTCTGCCTGCCAATGCAGGAGAAGCAGAAGACTCGGGTTTGGTCCCTGGGTCAGGAAGATCCCTTGGAGAAGGAAATGGCAACCTACTCCAGTATTTTCGCCTGGAAAATCCCATGGACAGAGGAGCCTGGTGGGCTACAGTCCATGGGGTCATAAAGAGTCAGATAAGACTGAGGGATTGAGGACTGAGCACCATGCTCTGCAACCCTTGCCCTGTTAATTAGGAACCACATACACACACATGAGTTTTTAGCATCTGAAACAGACTCACTCACGAGGCATCAAAAAGGTGGCTTACAAGAAGTGCATGGTTTGAAACCACAGTACTAAAGCATACTGCAGTGAGCCAAGGACAGCAGCGTGGAGGGTGAGGCTCCCTAAACAATAGAACTCCCACAGCACTGCTCACGTGATAGAGTCAGAGCCCAGTGTAAATACCAACAGCCCTCCACAACAGCATCCCACTCCTGACACAAGTCCCTCCTTTCTTTCTGTCTCAGTCTGCCCTGCCGGTGCAGGCACTCTGCTCTCCTGACCCAAGAATGATGAATTAGGGTGTGTGGGGGGTAGGCACTCTGCTCTCCTGACCCAAGAATGATGAATTAGGGTGTGTGGGGGGTACGGGGAAGAGTAGTCATTTTCCTGAGCAACAAGAACTGACATTTTCCCATGCCTAATCAGAAAGGAACTAAGCACTGTAATGTTAGCCAATCCCTTAGAGCTCCTGGGATAAGAGACATTATATAAGTGTTAATTATTATTGCAGTTGGAAGAACAGCTAACACAGTAAGAGTTTTTAAGGGATGAAATGGAAGGCTTTGAGTCAGGGACGATTAGGATGGCTTTACTGCTCCTTTCAGTGAAGGCGTCATCATAAGGCTTACCTGAACATAAGCTTGTTGGCTGGCTGTCAGGTTGCAGGACAGTAATAAGCGCCAGAACACTTCCCTTGGAAAGTGTGTTCTTAAAATGTATTCAGACTCATTAAAAGTGGGATGTGTGTGCCATTTCCTCCTCCAGGGGATCTTCCCTACCCAGGGATCAACCTGGGTCTTTTGCATCACAGGCAGATTCTTTATGGCCTGAGCCACCAGGGAAGCCCTGAAAGTGGGATATAACACATGAAACTATCTTGTGTGTTTGGAGAAATGTGTTCCTATCTTCCATTCTACCTGTGTGTGCAGACTGTACTGTGGAATAGACAATTCCCCTGAATGACTTGAGCATTTAAGTTCACTGATTTCTAGAGTGATTTTGTTGGATTGTTTATAAATAATCCTTTTGACCCTTGAAGTGGAGTTGTATGAATGCTATACTTGATTTGGGAAAAAAAAAAAAAAAGTATTCGTTTTGACAATACTTTCATCTCATCCAGGAATATAATTTACTTGTGCATTTATTAAAGCAAAAGCATGTATTAATGCTCACTGGGACCTTGGATAAGTCATCACACCTCTCTGAGCCTCAGTTTCCTCATTTGTTAACCAAACGGATTACAATAAATGAGGAGCCCTTCCCATCTCTAACATGTAGTAATTCTATATCTGAAATTTATTCTTGAAAAAAGATACTCTTTGTTGTCAAACCTTCTGTTTCTGAAACCTCGAAGCCACTATTACATTCTTGGTTCTGGAAAAGAATGAATTATTGAGAAAGATTAGAAGCTGTCCTCTCCTAGTCTGTCACATGTGTGTACAGTCACTCTGTCTGACTCTTTGTGACCCCATGGACTGTAGCCCTGCCAGGCTCCTCTGTCCGTGGGATTTCCCAGCCAATGGAGTAGGTTGCCATTTTCTTCTCCAGGGGATCTTCCTGAATCAGGGATTGAACCTGCATCTCCTGCACCGAGAGGCAGATTCTGCACTGCTGAGCCACCGGGGAAGCCCAAATATCTGAATACAAAGCATTTTACATCTTGATAATCTCCATAAATATCAACCAATGATACAGTCATCCCTTCTGCCTTTCATAATTGCTATCTGATTTTGACTGATGAAATAAATTTCTATTTTAAGGCAGGGCAAGAAAAAATTAAACATAAAAGTCTCTGTGTGTGCTTGGGCCTCCTCCTCCCTCTCTAATGTACACATTAACCAGAGCTCCTCAAAGAGGGGAGTGCCTGCTCAACCAGAAAGACCAATTTTTTTTTTCTTTCTTGTGACCATAGCAGTGTAACTTCTTAAAAAGTAGAGGTCTTTCCTGACTCTGAACAGAGTCATGGTGACTTGCTGCTCACTTTGTACCCATTTATCTGGACTGTATATCCATGATCAACTTTATGTAAACTATAACTATGTCATATTGACGTATGGTCCCGTGTCTCAAAAATGTATATGACTGTGCCTTTGACGTGTAGCAAGCAGAACAGTTCTCAGAACTTCCTGAGAATTTGCTTCCTGGGTTATAATCCTCAGTTTGGCTCAGATAAAATTCTTTCTCTTTCTTCTTGGTAGTTAATTGAATTTTCATCCACATGACTAAGTTTCTTCATTCTCTGAGTGCAAGTTCTTTCATTTGCAAAATAAAGTAAGCAGTATATATCTTGGGAGACTATGGTGAGAATTAATCTACTCTCTTTCTTCCTCATTGCCAATTTATAATCCAAATGATAATAGGAAGGCAATTTGGTGAAAGGAACTAGGATATTTGTTTTTTTATTTGCGTTCAGGTTCTGGAATAGAGGAAGGAGGTGAAAATATGCTTATGGTTAAAAGCACAGGAGTCTTTGATAAGGTTTGTGAAGCCTCCTCTTCCTATAATAGATTAAAGAGGTTGGAAAGGAGTTGTCAGGACTTGAGATCAAACCCCTGCCTTTCAATAATCCTTGATGCCTCAAGTAAGCAAACTTAACTCTTTGAGTCTCCTCAATTTTAAAAATTGTGATAATAATCTCTAGTTCTCAAGAGTGTTATAAGGATGAGAGGCTAATTGTGTCTGTGAGGTGCTCAGGCAGAGCTTGGCTTAGAGTAACCATTAAGGAGTTAAGGACAATTCCCATACTCTTTTCTAGGCTCTACAGTTCTGCCCTCAGAGACTCCATTTCTGCCGCCCACCCAGTAAACATGGAGGTACAGCCTGGAATGCTTCCATCTTCTGCTGGTTAGAGAAGTTTCTCAAATAAGCCGGTGTATGGTGGGGTGGTGAGAGAAAGGATTCTAGAGTTAGCAAGAAGAACTCCCTTTGGCAGTTGATTACTTGAACTCTATGCTTGTGTTTGTCCAGTTGCAATGGAGGGGTAATATTGATAGTATCCATTTCATAGAATTGTTGTATGAAATGAAAAAATACTTCATAGTATGCACTCAGTAAAAGATACCCATTACTATACTAGGCAAAAAACAAACAAACAAACAAACAAACCTCAACTCACATGCATCCTCTTCCCTGAAGAGTTTTCTGATCACACAGCTAAGATTGTCATTGCTCTGACTGCCATAACACATTGCCTGTATTTCTTTTCAGCATGAAATTGTCATGCTGCCATGCATTAAAACCAGCAGCTTACACGAGACTTCTGCACAAAGTTGTGTGCTTCGTGAGGACAAAGCACATGACTTAATTCAGCCATGATTTCCTCACAATCAGTGGAGGTACACAGCAAAGGCTCAAAAAGTCATTGTTGGATGGAACTGAAATGATGAACTAGAAAACCCCTTCTGCCAAACGTGATCACTGGGAAAAGAGGGGCTGTGTCTCCCTGACAACAATCAAAACAGCAAGAAACAAGTCAGATTTAACCGTCACCCTGACATGGGTGCTCAGGAAATTGGCTAAGAGTGAGAAGTGATTCCAACACACAAGTGAAAATTCTGTTTTACAAGAAAAATCGTAGAGAAAAAAAATGATATGTTGGAATCAAAGGACTTAACTCCTAGAGTTAATGTTATTAAACAAGTTAGGCAGAGAGGGTTGAGACCTGTGGATGGGGTGATTTTTCCCAGGTTTGCCAGGAAAAGGAATCAGGGTCACTCAACTCCTGACAGTTTAACCTTTCCAATTCAACTCTATTTATGCTTACTCAGCTAAAGGCAAAGTATTTTCCACATCGGGTAAGTAGAATAAATATTAATTTATGGGTCACTGACAACTACTATTTATGGGCTCTGTACAGCTTGCAGTGCATACGCAGAGTGCTGTCATTGCACTCACTAACTCTGAGAGGGGCAGGGATGAGGTGAGGAGAGGAGAGCTGGAAATTAAACCTCTGCAGGTTTCAACTCACACCACTTCCTCCTTATCTGGGAAATTTTATCTTCTCTGTTATTATCTAAAGACTGTTGTGCAAACACCACACGCCTGACAGACCTGTTGGATGAGAACTGTGGTATGAGGTTTCAGATATCAGGGCCAGATACGGCAGTAATTTTCCATGAAGCAAAAAGCAGGTAGCATCCCCCACCTCTAGGGCTCCTTCAGAGGAGACGGAACACTTGTTACCAATCGTGAGAAGGAAGGAGCGCAGGTGAAAGGGAGGGAGAGGGTGTTTATTCCAGCACACACGCAGCCCCTGTGCTACATGAGAGCCAAACTGGGTGCGAGTGAACATAGCACATGATGCAAAGTTTCACTGATATGTTCCAGCTCATTAGTGTTAATGAGCCCCTTATAATTATGGTGGAAAATGATATTTTTAAAAAACTAAATTTAGTATTTATTGTTTGCCTGAAAGGTCCATAGGATCCTGGTGTTAGTGTGTGTTAGGTCGCTAATCCGACTCTTTTGTGCCCCCCTGGACTGTAGCCTGCCAGGCTCCTCTGTGCATGGAATTCTCCAGGCATGAATACTGGAGTGGGTTGCCATTTCCTTCTCCAGGGATGTTACTGGGGAAGATTCTAATTCTTATGGTCCTGGAAGTCCACAGACTTTTATCCATGCCTGGGATTTGTCTTGCTCTTATAAAGAATATCAGGGAAGTTGCTTAACCGAGTAAGTATGGGAGGGAGTGAGCCATTTCTCAACTAGTAAAATGAGAGGGTTGAGGTAGTTTATCTTCAAGACAGTGATTCTTAGCATTCTGAAGATCAGAGACTGTGAGAACCTGATGAAAACACTAACCCTTCTTTCTAGAAGAAAATCCATACATTAGATTTTTAATGTACATTTTCAGGGGTATTATGGACACCTTGAATCCAACCACAGACCATGAGTCCCTGCTTTAAAGGATTCTTTCCTAATATTTTATGACTATGAATTTGTACCGGGCTTCCCAGGTGGCTCAGTGGTAAAGTCTCCAGTGCAGGAGACTGCTTCAATCCCAGGTCAGGAAGATCTCCTGGAGAATGAAATTGTAACTCATTCCAGAATTCTTACCTAGGAAATCACATGGACAGAGGAACCTGACAGGCTACAGTCCATGTGGTTGCAGAGTCAGACACGACTTAGCAACTAAACAACAACATAAATTCCTACCGAGAGAAGATAAAGCACAGGGGCACTGCTTCTGCCTTCAGAGACACTAATTTTAAATTCAACATTCCAGAGAGTATCAGATTATAATCGTAAAAATATGATATTTCCTGACTTTTAACCCATATAATATTATCAAACTTTAATCGAACAACTTCAAATTATAAGCCTTAGTTTCCTTTCTGCATATTTGTAAATAAAATCAAACTTTCCTAATGAACCAAACTTTAAACTTGAATTATGATTTCAAAGGTATTTCCACAGGGGAAAAAAAAAAATTGACCCCAGACTGTAAAGACAAATGAATAATCACATTTCGATAACACTGCAAGGAGATCCAACCAGTCACTCCTAAAGGAAATCAGTCCTGAATATTCATTGGAAGGACTGATGCTGAAGCTGAAACTCCAATACTTTGGCCACCTGATGGGAAGAACCGACTCATTTGAAAGACCCTGATGCTGGGAAAGACTGAAGGTGGGAGAAGGGGACGACAGAGGATGAGATGGTTGGGTGGCATACTGACTCGATGGACATGAGTTTGAGCAAGCTCCGGGAGTTGGTGATGGACAGGGAAGCCTAGGGTGCTGCAGCCAATGGGTTGCAAGGAGTCGGACACGACTGGGCGACTGAACTGAACTGAACTGAACTGAACTGAATATTCACTTGTGACGCCTTATTGGCCTAACTGAAGGCACCATCCTGATGTGACCTTTGTTTTAAAATGCCAGGAAAACAAACTTAAGGGTTGACCGCAAAAGCACTGTGTCAATACAATTTAAGATTCCTTTTTAAATATCTGCTTTGTGAACTGCAGCATTTTAAGGAGTGATCCAACAGATCAAATGGGAGATGAATCAGGTGGATGGTGAGAGGTACAAGCATAGGAGATTTCAAAAGAGCGAAAAATGGAGGGAAAATATCATAACATGGTTAAAATCTCCAGGTGGAGGAAAATGTATTAGGTATGTTTGCACTTTCCAAATCACATCCTTTCTCTTACTTAAAATTTATTCAGACTGTCTTATTTATTTATATATTTCCAAAGTCCAAGTCAGGATCCGGTCCATTGTTCTTTCTCCAAATTCTTTTCTTTCTTCTTTACATCATTTGGCAAAAACAGTATCACAATAGGAAGCAAAAATATCTGTATGTAACTCATCCTTCCATTGCAGTGTTTGAAATCCTATTAGATTTGATTCCTTGAGCCAATGTGTTGAGTACCTAGCACGTCGCTGTTTATGCTATAAAAATTGCTGTAATGGTAAAGACTTTAATGGGATTGTAATCTTTAATATGATGTGAAACGTGGTCTCCCAGTTCAATTAGTTAGCTGAGACAGGACATGGAAAAACCAAAGACAATGAGCAAGGACAGGTAAATTCTGATTGACATCAGGAAGAGAGGGAGACCCCAAGAGATGACTAAGGACTCCTATCCTGAGATGTGTTCAAGGAGAGGACACAGGAGCAAGGGGAAAGCTGAAACAATCAGTGGAAAATGCACAGGGCAAAGTGCTGTTTTTTTAGTTTCAACCCAAATAATTCCAATCAGTTCACAAGAAATTATGTGTGCCACTCTAGGTTGGATATGGCAGTTGTTTTATTTTAAAAATTTTGCACATGGTAGGCAGTAAAAATATTTGTGGAATGAATGAAATTATCACCAACACCCCTGAGCCATATGATAACTAAATTAAAAATCCTTCTCATTAAAATGCAGTTCTAAAGCTGAGGCCCCCTTAGCTCTGACTGTCTTTCATCATTGACAATGTGACCTTCTGTATAAAATACATGCCTTTAAGGTCATTGTCCAGTATTCTACAACCCATGTAGTCATGGAATCTGTACATTTCATTCTATTATTATCTCTTTTGTTTTATAGTGTGACCACACTGAGAATACAACTCTTCTACTGTTCACTGTCTCAGTGGCATTTATGGAGCATCTAACAAGTGCCAGGCATTAGGGAAAGTGTCTGACAAGGCATTCATCCATTTGCAACAGCTTACATTAACATTATCCCCATTTTACAGATGGACCAATTGAACTTCAAGCCCTCTAGTGAGTAAGCCGTGGTGCAGGCTCCTACTGCATGCTATGGGCTTCCAAGTCAGGACTTAAAGCCCTGGTCCGTGAGCTGTGCTCTGGAGCAAGCAGGCACTCAGTCAAGTTTGCCGACAAGTGAGAAACAGTTCACCATATTAATTGCAAATTACAGGAGAGCTCAAGGCTCCTGAGGAATAATAAATGCCAAGGCCCTGGTGCCTTGTGGGCTCCATGGAGTCCGTACTTGGAACGCCCTCACTCTTCTGAAGGTGTGCCCCCGAGAGCCTAGTGCTCATCAGGCAAAATACAAGGATGGGATTTGGCAGGGCTGGGTGTTGTTTTCACACTCTGCTCCAAGGTGTGTGTGATGGAGGGAAAAGTCAAAGGCCTGCAAGAGACCTTGCTGTTGCTGCTAAGTCGCTTCAGTCGTGTCCGACTCTGTGTGACCCCATAGACGGCAGCCCACCAGGCTCCCCCGTCCCTGGGATTCTCCAGGCAAGAACACTGGAGTGGGTTGCCATTTCCTTCTCCAATGCAGGAAAGTGAAAAGTGAAAGTGAAGTCACCTAGTCGTGTCTGACTCTGTGCGACCCCATGGACTGCAGTCCACTAGGCTCCTCTGTCCATGGGATTTTCCAGGCAAGAGTACTGGAGTGGGGTGCCGTTGCCTTCTCTGACGATACCTTGAGAAGGAAGCAATTTCTCTCCCGCCCCTTCCCACACCTGTTAGACTCTGTAAACCCAAACTTGCAGGTTGCTGCTTTCTGGGCAGAGCAGGGCTGCCTGGTACTGGTTCCCTGGGGAGGTAATCTCACCTTGAGAGGTTCCTATACTCACTGCCTCATTCTTCTACGCTAGCCTGGTGGAAACCGCCTCGTACCAGCTAGTGAACCAGAACCATGACCCTATTTCTTCCTGCAGAGAAATAAAGGCAAGGTCTGACTGATGCCAGTAACCACAAGCCAGCCTGGGCTGCCCTGGGTCACTTCATGCCCCAGTGAAGTGACTTGGCTTTCTGAGTCACAGCCATCCCAGGGCTGGAAGGTCAGACTACCCTCTCTGCAAGTGGCAGTTTAATCATAAGTTCTCATAATCTTCCTCACATTGCTATGAAATGATCAGAATGTCTCTGATCTCCTAGTTGGAAAGTAGAGGCTCAGCTAGATGAAGAAACAGACCTGAGGCATACCCTGGAGCAGTGGTCCCCAGTCTCTTTGTCACCAGAGCCTGGTCTCATAGAAGACAATTTTTCCACTGACTGGGGTGGAGTGGGGGCTGGGATGGTTTGGGGTGATTAAAGCACACTACAATTATTGTGCACTTAATTTCTATTGTTTTCACATCAGCTCCACCTCAGATCATCAGGCATTAGATCCCGGAGGTCGGGGGCCCCTGCCCTAGAGAATGTCAGAACCGAGATTTAAACCTAGACCATGTGGCTGTGAAGTCCACACCTTGCTCAAGACTGAGCCCACGCTAACTTACAGCCTCCCTCTCCTGCTCCTTTCTGCAGGGTGCTCAAGGGAGAGAGAACAGTTCATTCCCTGCTAGAGGCCACTCTTTCTAGCTGAGGGTTGGATCCCTGCACTATTTATTCCCCTGAGCCAGAGCAGGTCCCCCAAACTCTTCCTCTCTAGCCCACTTTCCACTGCAATTTAATCATGTTCGTTAAACGAGGAACACCTGGTTTTGCAGCAGCATTCACCTGAAGCTAAATTCACCTTTAACCATGTCCTGTGCACTGCTCTCTAAAATCTTGAAACTTAATCACAGGTCTTTCAAAAGCCGGTACCATTTCCCTACCCCACAGTGCAATCTTCTAGGCCAGAGATCAGAATGCTTGGGCTTGATGTTGTGCAGGGACTCTGGAATCAGACAGACTGGTTCCAGATTCTGTCAATCACTGTGTGACCTGAGGCAAGTCACTTAACCCCTCTGAACCTCAGTTTGCTAATACTTACCTGGCAGGATAGGCGTGAAAATTAGCAATAATGTTTATAATAGTCCTAACAGTGAGGGGATATAGTAGATTCTTGATAGACACTAACTGTTTTTATTATTTCCACCACTTCATCAGTATGTGGTATAGGGAAAGTCTATGCCTATGCCATGCCTCAGTATCCACATCTGTAGAATGGGAATAATCTGAGTCCCCTGCCTAATTCATTCTCACAAAAGCTGTAGAAGAGAGTGTACCTGGTTATTATAAAAGATTGAGTTCCCTCAGTGACTAAAGGAGAAAAATTCTGTCCATGCAGGCAATTACCCAGAGCCATTATATTATTACACAACTTTCTTTTTTCTCCAGAGCTTACTGCTGTTGGCAAGCATTAATTTATTCATTTTCTCATCTTCCCTTTTAGCAGCACACACTGAGGACTTTATTAAGCTGTTCCAGGAGAGCAATGCACTTCCTGCTTCTTATTAAACACACGATGAGTCTGGGATGCTGTCAGTTACCCAAAAATGAATCAGGTCACATATAGACCAGCTTTTCTGGCCGTTTTAAGGGCCAATTCAAATAACCTCTTGTTGATCTAATAAAAAAAATTATTTTGGGTTCATTCAGGGATTCATTAACATTTATTGAGCACCTATGATGTGACAGTTGTTTTACATGTATACATATAAAATATAACAAGACCTAAAGGAGAAACTTGGGAATAATTGTTAAACAATATGAGTATTTTCATAAAAGTACAAGCGGCTTTATGAAAATGCCAAAGAGGAAAAGTAAATTCTACCTCATGAATAAAAGGTCAGGATATCTTCATAGAACACTGGTAACAGATATTTACTGAGATCCTTCCTGCATGCCTGCTAAGTCACTTTAGTTGTGTCTGACTCTGTGACCCTATCGACTGTAGCCTGCCAGGCTCCTCTGTCCATGGGATTCTCCAGACAAGAATACTGGCGTGGGCTGACATGCCCTCCTCCAGGGGATCTTCTCGACCCCGGGATCAAACCTGTGTCTCTTATGTCCCCTGCATTGGCAGGCTGGTTCTTTACCACTAGCAGTATCTGGGAAGCCTCAAGATCCTCCCTAAGTGCCAGCAAGGAAGGCACTTACATGTGTTATTGCCCCCAAATCCTCATAACATCCTGTTGAGATGGAGATTAGTCTTACTCCAATTTTACAAAGGAGAAACGAAGGCTCAGAGACATGAAGCACACTATCCAAGGTCCCACTTCTGAACACATGAGACAAAGAGCCTGCACTTGGCACCTCTGTGCTGTGCTGCCTCCCACGCGGAGGTGATGACTGCTTCTCTTGTTTGTGCCGGGCTGTGTATTCAACACTTCACATGTATTATATCATTTAATCCTCATCACAACCCTGAGAGCCCTATGAGATAATAGCCTTATTATTCTCATGTAACAGATGAAGAAATTGAAGCTCAGGGAGATTATGTAAGAAAATTTAGTCCTGGATGCTGTCAATAAAATAAGTTGAGATTTTTTTATTTCACCTATCTGATTGTAGATCCCCCTGGAGTAGAAAATGGCAAACCACTCCACTATTCCTGTCTGGAAAATTCCATGGACAGAAGAGTCTGATAGGCTATGGTCCATGGGGTCACATAGAGTCGTGCATGACTGAGCGACGGAGCATGCACACACGCACAATTGTAGAAATCATACTCACTCGTGGTGCTGCTTTGCCCTTTAAAATGCAGTGGTGACGCTTGAACCCAGTCCTCAGAATGCAGCAGAATTTGGTCACAGGAGGAAAATATTCAAGTCAGGAATGGAACTCTGAGTGACGGGAGAAGGCTTCCAGAGTCACAAAGCAGAAGGAGTACATCAGTGCTTCTCAGGTCTGAAATGCAGAGGAACCAATTCAGAATCTCTCTCTAGCTACCCAACTCAGCCCTGCTAAATCAGAACCTCTGAGGCTGGATATCTTTCCATCATTAAAAATAAGCTCCAGAGGTTCTGATGTTCACAATAGTTTGAGACCAATTAGTGTACAGCCATATCTAAACGACACTGGAGGGCCTTCCCTGGTGGTCCAGAGGTCATGACTTTGCCTTCCAGTGCAGGGGCTGTGGGTTTGATCCCTGGTCAGGGATCTGGGATCCACATGCCTTGCAGCCAAAAAATAGTAAAACAGAAGTAATATTGTAACAAATTCAAAGATATAAAAACTGGTTCACATAAAAAAAATGATTAGATTGCGAGTATCACTGAAAATATAAATAAATAAAGACACTGGAAGAAAGGAGATGGAGAGTGTGTGTTCCCTGGATGAGTCTTAAATATGCCTTCATGTTATAGCTGTGATTTCAGATCATGGATAAAACTAAATCACTGGGAACACACCATTGGGCTACTAGAACTCTTTCTTCAAGCAAGAAGGTGCCCAAGGCTGACTCAATAACAATACTAAAGATGGTCATAATTGTCTTCATAGTCCTTGGGTATAAGGAAGCTGGAACAAATAAATGAAGACAAGGTGGGGCAGGGCCGCCAAGCACAGGATGAGTGTGACCACTGCAGGTCAAGGTCAAGGTTTAAATATTCATGAAGCTGGGAACTGTATTTAATTTTGCTCACCAGTATACCCCCAGCTTTCAGGTTCAGTCATGTGGGACTCTTTGCGACTCCATGGACCATAGCCCACCAGGCTCCTCGGTCCATGAGATTTTCCAGGCAAGAATACTGGAGGAGGTTGCCATTTCTTTCTCCAGGGGATCCACCTGACCCAGGGATCAAACCCACATCTTCATTGGCAGATAGATTTTTTTTTACTTATTTATTTTTGGCTGTGATGGGTCTGTGTTGCTGTGTGGGTCTTTTCTCTATTTGCAGAGAGCAGGGGCTACTCTTTCCTGCAGTGCACAGGCTTCTCATTGTGGTGGCTTCTCTTCTTGCAGAGCATGGGCTCTAGGGTGTGTGGGCTTCAGTAGTTGTGACATATGGGCTCAATTGTTGCAGTTCCCAGACTCTAGAACACAGGCTCAGTGTTTGTGGCACACAGGCTTAGTTGCTCTGGGGCATGTGGGATCTTCCCAGACCAGGGATCCTGTGTCTCCTGCACTGCAGGCAGATTCTTTACCACTGAGCCAGCAGGGAAGCCCAGCAGACAGATTCTTTATCACTGAGCCTGCATTGCCATGTCCTGCCTTCAGGATGGAGACATATACTTCCCTGAGCTGCTGGGTGTTTTGGTTCACAGCTAAATGCCCTCTCAGGCATTGATTGCCCCTTGTAGAAGAAAATTCCTTGTTCAAGGTTTTATCCCCTCTACAATTGCAGCCCAATGGCTGGTCAGTACAGTGGTACAAAGACCTGGGCCCCTTACCTCGATTCAGGACAACTCTGAAGGCAATCCTCAGCTCCAAAACACTGTGTAGGTCCAGCTGACCTACCTACCTGCCTTGGTTGATACCACATCAAGATTCAACTTCTCCTTTTAACCAACTCTATTTTCCTTACCCACCAACAGGTGTCCTGGCCAAAAACATTTGTCAATAGATCTGCCAGAAAATTGTGTTTCCTGGGGAGCCCAACCCATAAAGATACTCATTGTAGGGTTTAAATAATATTTGTGGAAGGCTGAATGAACACTGGAAGGGGATAAAGCTGCCAGAAAAATCAGTTTAATTTAATATAAACATCTCTCGAGAGATGAGAAAGAATGGAGACCATGGCCCTTTTCCATAATTTTATAGGGAAACATTTCCTAAGATACAAGACTGCCTCCGATTAATGCTGCTGTCGTAATTTCTCTGAAAGAAGACTTTTAAAAGATTGCTGCAGGGCACAGTAACCAACCAACCAAACAAATTCCAAAGTGGTCATAGACACATAGCCATTCATCAAAAAACTTAAAAAAAAAAAATGCTTTAAAGGTAATGATGTTTTACCACGTGTAAAATCCAATACACCTAAGAATTATCAAATGGACATTGTTATCATTAATTTTCATCTGGCCAATTAATCAAAAGGAGAGAAAGCGATCTTATTTTCATGTCTATTGGTGTCTATCAGGCCAAGTTCAAATTATATTAGTGTAACTGTATCAGGAACTTATGTATTAAATTACCTTTTGGATATTGTATATGTAATCATTAAGTCCATCACGCTGGCAGATGGAAAATGCTTGCTTCACAGCCAAAATACTGGTGAAGTCAGATTTCTTGTTACTTTTCATGAGCCTGTGTAAATAACAGAACTTGGTCTCTTGGTTGAGATTCCTACTCTGTTCAGTATTTTCTTTCAGAAAGCAATCATTCATATGTCAGAGATGTGCCATTTATGCTGCCAGATCATTTCTAATTGAGACACAGATGAAGAAAAAGATAAATTTCCTTTACGACCACCCTCACTCTTAGTACAATACTGCATGGATTTCAAATCAGGTCTCTCATTTGTTACCATCATTCTAGGCTAAGTGAGCAGCAGAACTGCCTGTTGTTTCTGTTGTTTAGTTGATTTTAATTTATTTATTATTTTTTTTACTTTACAATATTGTATTGGTTTTGCCATACATCAACATGCATCTGCCACGGGTGTACACGTGTTCGGCATCCTGAACCCCCGTCCCACCTCCCTCCCCATACCATCAGTCGTGTCTGACTTTACAACCCCGTGAACTGTAGCCTGCCAGGCTCTTCTCTCCATGGGATTCTCCAGGCAAGAATAACGGAGTGGGTTGCCATTTCGTTCTCATGGAGATCTTCCCAACCCAGGGATTGAATCCTCATCTCCTGCATTGACAAGAGGGTTCTTTCTTTACCACTGAGCCACCAGGGAAGCCAAGACCTGCCTGGAAATGGTCAATTTGGAGTTTTTAAAACATTTCAGGACATTTATCTCAATAGAGTTGACTAACAAAATTCGTAATAGCTGCCGCCATTTAATAGCCAGGCAAGGTCTCTAGGTTCTACTCACTCTGCAGTCATTATCTTGAATCTTCACGAGTCAGTTATGTAGGGAAGTATTCTTGCCTAGAGAATTCTGTGGACAGAGGAGCCTGGTGGGCTGCTGTCCATAGGGTAGCACAGAGTCAGACACGACTGAAGCGACTTAGCATGCATGCATGCATTGGAGAAGGAAATGGCAACCCACTCCAGTATTCTTACCTGGAGAATCCCAGGGACAGAGGAGCCTCATGGGGTGCCATCTATGAGGTCGCACAGAGTTGGGCACAACTGAAGTGACTTAGCAGCAGCAGCATACTTAGTTATGTTTCACAAATGACAAAACAAATTCAGGAAAGTAGATAGATTACCTAAGATTGTGTAATGATTAAGATAGTAGACCGGGATTAAACCCAAGACTAACAAGCATTCAAGACATTCTGCTCCTTTATTTTTGTAAGTGATTTCAACTTGATAAAAACAAAGCTAAAGCAGGGATCCAAAAGGTGGGTAAGAATTAAACCACCAGATAGATGTCTTGAAGATATGAGCTAATTCCTGGTGATTTCTCTACCCATGCTGTAGGAGTCTACTCAAATTAAAAAGAACTGAACAGGGTCTAAAAGAATGAAAACACATATACACACTCACACATACATGAAGAAGGTCCACAAGAGAATTTGTCTGCTTTAAACCTGGCCACAAAGGGAGAGGGAAAATGTAATATTCCCTGAGAATTTTTAACTGAATGTTGGCTCTCTTGAAGATTTCAAGCCAAATTCATATTACCTGTTCAATTAAAAAAAAAATCTGCAAGTTAAAACTTTACTTTCAGATGATATTCCATAGCCCCCTATCATCTGGCTAAAGAAGGGTCTTTATGGAAGAATATAGTTTTACCAGGACCCTTTACCACATAAAGTTAAATGAAATAAGAATGTTCCCAAAAATCATGGAAAAAACAAGGTATCATGGATGAGAGCCTGCAGAAGCAAGTAGGTTTTAGAATCAGATTCATGAGAATTTCAGATTTAGGATTTATTAGTTGTGGCATATAAAGTGTGTATGTTCAGTTCAGTTCAGTTCAGTCACTCAGTTGTGTCTGACTCTTTGTGACCCCCTGAATTGCAGTACACCAGGTCTCCCTGTCCATCACCAACTCCTGGAGTTTACCCAAACTCATGTCCATAGAGTTAGTGATGACATCCAGCCATCTCATCCTCTGTCGTCCCCTTCTCCTCCTGCCCCCAATCCCTCCCAGCATCAGGGTCTTTTCCCTTCGCATGAGGTGGCCAAAGTACTGGAGTTTCAGCTTCAGCATCAGTCCTTCCAATGAACACCCAGGACCGATCTCCTTTAGGATGGACTGGTTGGATCTCCTTGCAGTCCAAGGGACTCTCGAGAGTCTTCTCCAACACCACAGTTCAAAAGCATCAATTCTTCGGTGCTCAGCTTTCTTCACAGTCCAACTCTCACATCCATATATGACCACTGGAAAAACCATAGCCTTGACTAGACAGACCTTTGTTGGCAAAGTAATGTCTCTGCTTTTGAATATGCTATCTAGGTTGGTCATAACTTTTCTTCCAACGAGAAAGTGTCTTTTAATTTCATGGGTGCAGTCATCAACTGCAGTGATTTTGGAGCCCAAAAAATAAAGTCTGACACTGTTTCCCCTGTTTCCCCATCTATTTCCCATGATGTGATGGGACCAGATGCCATGATCTTAGTTTTATGAATGTTGAGCATTAAGCCAACTTTTTCACTCTCCTCTTTTACTTTCATCAAGAGACTTTTTAGTTCCTCTTCACTTTCTGACATAAGGGTGGTGTCATCTGCATATCTGAGATTTATTATTGAGATTATTATTTATTATTGATATTTCTCCCGGCAATCTTGATTCCAGCTTGTGCTTCTTCCAGCCCAGCGTTTCTCATGACGTACTCTGCATGTAAGTTAAATAAGCAGGGTGATAATATACAGCCTTGATGTACTCCTTTTCCTAGTTCCTATTTGGAACCAGTCTGTTGTTCCATGTCCACTTCTAACTGTTGCTTCCTGACCTGCATATAGGTTTCTCAAGAGGCAGGTCAGGTGGTCTGGTATTCCCATCTCTTTCAGAATTTTCCAGTTTATTGTGATCCACACAGTCAAAGGCTTTGACATAGTCAATAAAGCAGAAATAGATGTTTTTCTGGAACTCTCTTGCTTTTTCCATGATCCAGCAATGATGATTGGCAATTTGGTCTCTGGTTCCTCTGCCTTTTCTAAAACCAGCTTGAACATCTGGAAGTTCACGGTTCATGTATTACTGAAGCCTGGCTTGGAGAATTTTGAGCATTACTTCACTAGTGTGTGAGATGAGTGCAATTGTGTAGTAGTTTGAGCCTTAAACATATTAAGTATTAAGTAAAGTGTATATACTTAATATGTTTATAATTTTTAAAAGTGCCAAAAATCTGAGCAAGAAATAATAGATGACTAAAATGACAAAGGAGAGTCAAATAAGATCACATATAACCCCTATAAAAGAAAATGTACTTGAAACATATAGAGTCATTGGGGAGGCTGACCAGCAGAATGAATCTTGGATTGAAATTTCAGGTTATCACACCTTAGCTGGGTGACTGTGGACAAAATACTTAACTTCTCTAAGCCTCAGTTTCCTCTGATGTACAATAGGGATATTTACAGCAGTGACCTCACAGGGTTGTCATGAAGATCAAAAGAATTAAGGTATGTACAAGTGCTGAGCACATTGCCTGGCACAGAATCATCACTCAATCAATGAAGCTGTTACTGTCATCGTCAGTCCTCCTGGTATCAACATCTTGCCACTGTATGTCAGTCTTTTTCATATTCCACAGATGTCCGTATTTTAAGATGAACAGTTAGTGAGCAAGAAGAATCAAGTCACTGGCCAATGGGGAAACTGAGACCTAAAACAAATTATACTACTTTAAACTTGACTAGATTTGGTGCCTACCCATTTCATTTGTTCTTTTTTTCACTTTCAGAATGTGAAACAGACATATCTATAGGCATAGCATTAGTTGTACAAGCTGTAGGGTTAATCATCCATCAAAAAATCCACTATGGGAATTCCCTAGTGGTCCAGTGGTTTGGGCTCAAGGCCTGGATTCCATTCCTAGTCTGGGAAGTAACCTCCTGCAAGTCACATGGCACAGCCAAAAAGAAAAGAAAATCCTATATGCAAGTTTGTGCCTATTTCTTCCCTGAGCTTGGCTCCAGGGTTGCATGCATGCTAAATTGCTTCAGTCATGTTACATTCTCTGCGACTCCATGGACTATAGCCCATCAGGCTCCTCTGTATGGGATTCTCCAGGCAAGAATATTAGAGTGGTTGCCATTTCCTTCTCCAAGGGATATTCCTGATCCAAGGATAGAACCTGTGTCTCTAGCAGCTCCTGTATTGGCAGGCAGATCTTTTACCACTGAGCCACCTGGGAAGCCCTTAAATAGTGTACACTTCTACAAAACATATTCACACATCATTTATTATCATGAAAATCTTCTGAAATTGGTAGTATCCCCATTTGTAGATAAGAAAATAAGGCTCAGGCAGCTCATATGAATCATCCAGTCCATAAATCTGTGGGAGACCTGAGATTTGGTTTGAGATTCAGGGGCTTCCTTGGTGGCTCAGTGGTAAAGAATCCACCTGCAATGCAGGAGACGTGGGTTTGATCCCTAGGTTGAGAAGATCCCCTGGAGAAGGGCACGGCAATCCATTCCAATATTCTTTCCTGGAGAATCCCATGGACAGAGGAGCTTGATACGATCAGTCCGTAGTGTCTCAAAGAGTTAGACATGACTGAAGCAACTTAGCACACACACACACACATGCACACACACACATGCATACACACACACACACACACACAGGAGATTCAGACCTGAGTACACAAGACTGTTGCAACTTAAGATGGATCCACGCAAGATAGACTGACAGTTGCCACATAGAGCAGGGTAGAGGGGAATCATCATGGGAAGACAAGAGTCACTGGAGGAAGAGTGTCTAAGGATGGAAACAGCAGGGAAGAGGTGCCCAAAGGCTACTTCTGCGGGAAGCAGTGAGGATGTGTCTGTGTTGAGGAAGGGGTAGTTTGCTAGGGCCCCAGCTCTGCCCTGTCTTCTCAGAGTCTGTGCCTCACATGTAGTGCAATGATGATAATGCTTATCCAGTCCCTCAGAGCTGTTGTGACAGCTGAAGGGATAATGTAAAAGGAGTTTGAAAGTGGCAAAGTGCTTTACAGATAGTGAGCCTTATTATCCCAACTTTAGATGAGACAAGCTTGAGGTTCAGAGTCTTGAAAGTCTTGCCCAGAATCACATAAAAAGACCCAACAAGACCTAGGTGTCAGCACCAAACTCCTGAATAACCCACCAGCACCGCAGACTCTGAGCATTTGGACCCTCAGCCAACATTTGGCGAGACACCAATTGCTGAGTTTTCAGCAAGGAGGACTTGCTGCTTTCTGGGAACTTAAAGACATAAGCTAACTAAAGAAGGAAATGTACCTGCACGTTCTGGTTGGGGCTTCCCTGGTGGCACTAGTGGTAAAGAACCCACTTGCCAATGCAGGGGATAAGATACACGGGTTTGATCCCTGGATTGGGAAAATCCCCTGGAGGAGGGCATGGCAACCCACTCCAGTATTCTTGCCTGGAGAATCCCATGGACAGAGGAGCCTGGTGGGTACAGTTCACAGGGCTGTAAAGAGTTGGATACAACTGAAGGGACTTGGCAAAACTGCACTGCATTCATTGGTCTGAGCAAGGTGGATAGAAGGAGTTTCTCAGAGTCATAGCTTCAGGATCCCTATTCTGTGCAAAGGTCAGGCTCATGTACCTTCTCTGTCCCACTTGAAAAAAAAGTTACCTCTGATGTGCAGTTTCAAGCAGGGATTCTCAAATTTGTCTATGGTAAAGCCCATGGACTCTTCTCAATAATGTTATCAAATAAACAAATTTCACTGGTCTACAAAAGAGAGCAATTATGTTTAAACACACTTATCAAAAATATTAAAGTATTTGTTGTGTGTGTGTGTGTGTATGTGTGTGTGTGTGTTTAGTTGTCCAGTCATGTCTGACTCTTTGTGACCCCATGGACTGTAGCCGGCCAGGCTCCTCTGTCCATGGGATTTTTCCAAGAAAGAATCTGGAGTGGCTTGCCATTTCCTCCTCCAGGGGATCTTTCCAACCCAGGGATCAAACCCGCATCTCATGCATTGGCAAGCAGATTCTTTACCACTGAGCCAACCAGGAAGTACATATTTGCTATACAGTGATATTTATTTGCTTTTTTATGGAAATATCAGATAGATTTAGCAATGGGTCTAATGATTACTTCAATTTCTAAGTAGCTGCTGCTGCTGCTGCTGCTAAGTCACTTCAGTCGTGTCCAGCTCTGTGCGATCCCATAGACATCAGCCCACTAGACTCCCCCGCCCCTGAGATTCTCCAGGCAAGAACACTGAAGTGGGTTGCCATTTCGTTCTCCAATGCATGGAAGTGAAAACTGAAAGTGAAGTCGCTCTCTTAGCAACCCCATGGACCGCAGCCTACCAGGTTCCTCCATCCATGGGATTTTCCAGGCAAGAGTACTGGAGTGGGGTGCCATTGCCTTCTCCATTTCTAAGTAGAGATACATACAAATGATATTCAAAATATTTGTCAAACCTGTAAAATAATATTTTAAAATATTAAATTTCTATTGATGACAAAGTCATAGATATGAATAAGTACTACAGTAGTTTGCTGGCAATATCTGTCATTGAAAAACATGTTACATTCAATTAGAGATTAATGAAACAAAAATGTCATATTTTTCCTACACAAATCTTTGTACACTTTCCATTTTCCACCCTAGAATTCAATCCATGAATCCTTTGGGACGCAAGATTAAGAATTCCTGGTTTAGAGGAAATTAAAGAAGGTTTTTGAGTGAAAGGCAACACACTGTGAAGGAAATAACATTTATGATTGCATTCAATGTTTTTTTTCTTTTATTAGTAATGTATTTACCATGTTCAACTACACTTCATTGCAGATGTTAATTACATCAATGTTTTTTTAGTTGTTTAGTTGCTAAGTTATGTTCGACTCTTTGCAACCCTTGGACCATAGGCTGCCAGGCTCCTCTGTCCATGGGATCCTCCAGGCAAGAATATTGGGGTGGGTTGCCATTTCCTTCCCCAGGGGATCCTCCTCCAACCCAGCGGTTGAACCCAGTTCCCCTGCATTGCAGGCAGATTCTTTATCACTGTGCCATGCGGGAAGCCCTAATTATATCAATATTAATTAATTATTTCTCACCATAAACAGTAGTAAAATAAATGGCAGGACAATTAAGATGTAAAATGTATGCTTTTATCTCAAAATTTATCATAAACTGTTATCCTAATGAACTTGCACTCTGGGCTTCAGTTTTCCCAAATCATAGATGATCAAGGTAATAGTAGAAAAGAGTATAATGTAAGGGTCAACAGTATGGTATCTGGAGTCTGAAATAAATTGGTTCTAGCACCATTGTGCCTTAGCTGGATGGTTAAGGGCAAATTACTGGACCTCTCTATTCTGTTTTAGTTATATAAAGTAGGAGTAAACGATATCAGTTTTGAGGGCTGTTAAAGAATCAGATGAGACTATACGCATATACATATATATATATATGTATTATATATATGGCATTTGCCACTGCATCTAACACATACTAAGTGCTTAACTAGAGGTTGCTATCACTACAGCTATGGTTATTGTTACTTCTGATCCCTGGGCATTTTGGCTATGAAATGAAAGCCAGTATGCCTGACATAAAATTATGACAAACTATATATAGTCTCCTTCTCAGAAGAATCAAGTAGACTTAGAGGTGATAAAAAAGAATCAAAACCTGTCCCATACTTGGGGACCATCAGCCTTAGCTAGAAAAGCCACAGACAGTGGTTCTTGGGTGATCAGAGAGACTTGACCATTGGTGTATTTGGAAAAATGGGTTCTGTTTGCCTTGGTGAGTTTATCACTCTTTCAGAGCACTCTCAGATTTTTGTTGCCCCCTCTACTAGAATCCAGGGTCTCCAGTGTCCAGTCTTCTCTCCCTAACACTCCCCTATATATCTCATGTGAGACAAGAAAGGGAGGGAATTTGTACTGATTGGGCCTCTTCTATGTGCTGTACTATTTTGCTCTCCTTAGGTGATAAGTGGCCCCAAGCTTGGGAGCTTTTTACATTTTCTGTGCTTCATTCTTTCAAAGCCCTATTTTTGAGGTCCACATCTGCCTGATTTTAACCAATCAATAATGCTGACTGTTGAGGATGATTTAGCTTCCAATTTGCTGCATAAAATGTATCTCAACAGAAGCTTTTAATACCAACACTGAGATAGTGTTAGGCTATACACATGGATCCATGTAGACTTGGGTTGCATCTTGGATGTGCTGTATCCTTGCTGTGTTACCTTGGGTGAGACAGGAACCTTTCTGAAACCAATTTTTTTTTCTTGCAAACTAAGAATGATAGGAGTATTAACAGTTTTGTTAAAACTATGAGATGAGACTGTTTATAAACAACTTACAACATTAGGCATTCATGCACATGTAGTCGCTTCAGTCATGTCCGACTCTTTGAGACCCTATGGACTGCGGCGTGCCAGGCTCTTCAGTCCATGGAATTCTCCAGGCAAGAATACTGGATGGGTTGCTATTTCCCCCTCGAGGGCATCATCTTGACCCAAGAATTGAACCCATGCCTCCTGCATCTCCTGCATTGCAGGAAGATTCTTTACTGCTGAGCCACTGGGGAAGCCCTGCAACACTAAAGATATTTTAAATGATAATTACTGTTAATAAACATAACAGGACTTTCAGCTTATTGGAAGACATTTGATGTGAGACTGGAAGAACTTTCAGATGCTTCTTCTCACCTTACATGGGAAGCTACTTGCTTTGTCAATGAGTGGCATTTCTCTCACACAAAACAGGTAAACACACTGTTTACTTACTTGAACTATCCATGGTCAGTCTTTTCATGAACACAGCACTTATAAGGAAAATTTTACCCAACTGATCCTCAGTTTGGAGGGGAGACAATATCTAAAATACAAAAATATATCTATCTTGGTAATGTTTCACCTCTAGTTCTTGAAATATCAGATATCTGGGCCACCTGCAACAAGAACAGAAATCAAAGTAAGACCAGCACACAGACTCAAGAGTGACTGAGTGCTTCCAGGCTTTTAAGGCAATCAGTGTAGCCTCTGGGTCCTCCTTAAAGTTTGGGGCTCTTCAGCCACAAAATCCAAATTACGCTTCTGGATGCTCGCCCAGAGCAAAGCTCTGGTTTCGAATTCTCTGGACTGCAGCCATGGTAAAGATATTTACTATTGCCAGCATGTACAGGAGAAACATGGAAAATACTTCTCAGACAAGAACACAGTTGAGCGTTTCTAGGATACCTCAGCTGGGAGAAAGCTTTGTCACCAGCTTCTCAGGACAGAGAAACCAAGCCCTCTGCTTCCTGCTTGGCTAATACTGGAGTGAGTAGCCATTCCCTTCTCCAGGGGATCCTCCCTACCCAGGGATCTATCTCAGGTCTCCTGCATTGCGGGCAGATTCTTTACCATCTGAGCCACCAGGGAAGTCCTTAATCATCACTAGTATAACAGAATGGAAAAGAACATCAAGGGATTGAAGCCAAGTCTGGGAGGAGTACAGTTCATGATTGAATGGAGTCTTCATGCTCATTTCTTTCCTGCGTGGCTCATGTTTTTTCCATATGCTTAGGTAAAGCATGGTATGGAGAACCAAGCTGTCTTTGGTAACATCCCATTTCACACTGCATATATCTCCCACCCCCCTTTTGAGTGCTTTTGGATAGTAGGCACAGAGCTTTGATTTAATGAAATACTTTTCTCAAGTCATGGCACATTATACTTGACCCCACAAGGTCCTTTTCTTATTTTAGTTTTCCCTGCATCGCCCACTTCCCATTACTATTCTTTACCATTGCGATGGCACCTCCTTTGTGATGTTTAATATGTTTTTGATATGTCTATATCTGCAGAAAATATGTGGTGATGTTTTGTATATGTATGTGCTTTCAGCTTCCATAAGAGTGTCTTACTGTGTTTCTTACCTCTTCCCTCAATCCTTTATTCTTATGTATGCTGTTGTTGTTCAGTCACTAAGATGTGTCCAAGTCCTTGCAACCTTATGGACTGTAGCCTGTCAGGCTCCTCTATCCATGGGATTTCCCAGGCAAGAATACTGGAGCAGGTTGCCATTTCCTTCTCCAGGGGATCTTCTTGGACCAGGAATTGAACTCGTGTCTCCTGCAATGGCAGGCGGATTCTTTACCACTGAGACACCGGGGAAGCCCATTCTAAATACTCATTAGTTAATTGCTTCTGACAGCTGCATAATATTCTGTCTGATGATGAGCTATTTCCTGCTACAAATAATGCTGCTGTGGACATTTTTCCACATGGTGCCTCATGGGCTGGTGTGCAAATTTCTCAGACATCTTCTCAGGAGACAGACTGCTATATTGTAGGATACGCAGGCTTTCTAATTCCCCTCAGAACTGTGAGATTACTTTACAAGAAGACTGCACTAGTTCCCACTCCCACCAGCTAGGCATGTGGATTTCTGTTTCCCCCAATTTGTTGACAACTTGGAGTTGAGTGGGTATTAAATGACATAATACTGTTGTTTTAACTGTTATATCTCTTACGATCGGTGAGGGTGATAGTCTCATTAACTTAAATCATCCAGGTTTCTCCTTTTGAGCCCTGTATTCATCTCTTTTACTCATTTTCTGTTTTTTTCAATGATTAATAGGAATTCTTCTTATAATTAATCCCATTGATTTTAAACTTTGCAAGTTCTTCTCTAAGTATGGTACATATTTGTTAACACTGCCTTTTATGCCAACATTCAATATAAATCTTTAATATTGTCTTTAATGCATGATCTTTAACATAGTTTATATAGTCAGGTCCAACAATTTTCTACCTTATAGTTTGTGTTTATAGAATCTTGTTTAAAAAAAAATCTTTTTCCACCCTAAGATTATATTTTCTCCTACTAGCTTTAAAGTTTAACCTTTTACATTTTGGGCTTTAACCATCAGTGGTTCATAGTATACATGGCCCAAAATAAGAATGTAAAAATTGACTTCTCATAAGTGAGCCAGCTCTTTTAACACCATCTACGAAACAATGTATCTATTCCCCACCTCTATTATATTCTGTTTCTTCACACATGTGCCCTGTTCCTGGGTATTCTTATCTATTTCATATTTTGTTTACTGCTGTGCTGGTTTATACTATTCTCTCTTCAGTCTTTTTGAATGAGTGTGTGTTTGTGTGTGCACACAAAACTGCAAACTCTTTGTGAAAACTAGTTCATCAATATAGACTTTAGAAACAATTTGTCAAGTTTCTCAAAAATTTCAGATAAAGTTTACATTGGAAGACATTAAATATCAATTTAGCAGAGAACTGACAAATTTATAATATCAACTAATAATACTTATTCATTCACTAATTTGTGTCTTTTTCTATGTCTCTTAATACAATTTGAAAAATGTATCCACAAATTTTGTGTATTCCTAGTTATTTCTATTCCTGGAAAGTTTAGAGATTCTTGAAACTATGGATGTCCTTTCAATTTCTATTACAGTTTCTTGTTGGTTATTGATAGTGTAAATTGAATTTGTATCTGGCAGCTTTGCTGAACACTTACTAGTTTAGTAGTCTACTATGATGTAGATTTTTAACACGTAGCTGACTCCTTTTTTTAGATGGTACCCGGAAGCCAGATACCTCTTTGCATTTTTTATCACTAAATCTCCTTAAGCCTTTTCCAAGATGTGTGTGCATACTAAGTCGCTTCAGTCCGTGTCTGACTCTTTGTGACCGCATGGAGTGTAGCCCACCAAGCTTCTCTGTCCATGGGGATTTTCTAGGCCAGAGTACTGCAGTGGGTTGCCATTCACTCCTGCAAGGGATCTTCCTGACCCAGGGATCAAACCTGCATCTCTTAAGTCTCCTGTATTGGAAGGCAGGTTCTTTACCACTAAGCCAGCTGGGAAGCCCCCTGACCCTATGATAGAAATTCTGGCTATCATTTTTTTTTTTTTTTTTTTAGCATTTATTATGTCTGATACTTGGAGAAGGCAATGGCAACCCAATCCAGTACTCTTGCCTGGAAAATTCATAGACGGAGGAACCTGGTGGGCTGCAGTCCATGGGGTCTCGAAGAGTCAGACATGACTGAGCGACTTCCCTTTCACTTTTCACTTTCCTGCATTGGAGAAGGAAATGGCAACCCACTCCAGTGTTCTTGCCTGGAGAATCCCAGGGACGGGGGAGCCTGGTGGGCTGCCGTCTGTGGGGTCGCACAGAGTTGGACACGACTGAAGCGACTTAGCAGCAGCAGCATGTCTGATACTAACCTAAGCACTTTACATGTATTGTCTTACTTGGTCCTTACAAAAATCCTTCTTGATTTTATTTTTATCCATAGTCTACAAATGAAGAAATGGAAGCTAAGATATAAAGTCATCTCAGGTCACACAGCCATACTGACTGAGACAAAACTAGGTAACTTTGACTTTAAAATCAAGGTCGTCCACTCTGGTGCTGTTTTAAATTCGGTCTCAAACTTGTTAACAGTTAGTTAGCTAGGTACAGTCTATATTACTCACCTACATACACACTTTCAATAGAATGTGTATAGTTTTTATAATTTTACCTGTGTTATCTTTGTTCTGATTATTTAACCTTAACTTGATAGAATCAGACATGACTTAGCAACTAAACAAAATTTGATATAATGTCTAACATAATTATAACAAATACATTTATATTAACTGTAATAATAAAAATAAAAAAAATTGCCTTTAATAATAAATGCAAAATTGGGAGGGGGGGTTGTCTTTGGCATGTCTTTGTTTTTTGGTTTATTCTTCTGGTAATTATTTTTACTGTGTTTTATAAAACTATCAGTTGAAGACATTTAAAAAAAAAAACCTGGTTCTTTACCACTGACTGTTTGAGAAGCTGTAATGTAGAGAATGTGTCCTTTCTCTATAAAGGTGTCTCTTGCTGGCTTAAATGACTGAAAACGCAAATAGGATGGAACAAAAGTTATAAACCAGTCGATATTTGAGTGCCTAGCTGTCCCAATCATTTATTTTTTCAAATATTATCATTATCTTTTAATTTGGCTACACCAGGTCTTTGTTGCAATATGAAGGATCTTCTGTCTTCACTGCAATTGTGGCATGTGGAATCACATGCAGGATCTTTAGTCCTGGCATGCAAACTCTTAGTTCAGACCTGTGGGATCTAGTTCCCTGTCCACGGATCCAACCCACCCCCACTGCATTAGGAGCATGGAGTCTTAGCCACTGGACCACCAGGGAAGTCCCATCTCAATCATTTTAATTGGGTGATTTGCATTTCTGAGACGCTCCAATCTAATGAGAGCAGTCCTGAGAAAGCTTTTTCTTAGAGTGAAATTGTTATACTGTTGCATCCAGCCCTCTCTGATACTTCAGTCTCAGTGTCCTTTGAATCTACAAGGCAAAAATCTACTGCTGGCTCTGGAAATAGCCAAGCAATGCCTGAGTTCAAGCAATGCCTGAGTTCTGAGATGGGGCAAAGTCTTTTATTATAATAGGAAACTACCGAACTTTTGATTCAAATCTTCCTCACTTAGAAAAAGAAAATTAAGAGTTTGAGCATGACAGTATCTGGAGGTTAATTATGCAATTGTTGACAACGAAGCAGTCTTATTTAAAATACTAAATACAATATTTGCACATAGATTGAAGTATTTACGCAATCAGCACAGGTAAGCTTGCATAATAATAAAGAAATACATCAATGAATCTGTGAAGGAAGGTATAATATCTATAGAGAACTATAGAATAAGAAAAAAATTTTAAGACCAAATCACACTAGTTAGAAAAAGTTGTGTAGGATAGTCTTCTGACAGATCATTCAAAGTGTTAGGCAATTCAATTAACTTACAATCTGGGTGCTTTTTAAAAAAGGTATCCGGCTGTGTTTTTGAGTGCATAATGTTATCATGTTTCAAGCATAATAATTAGTAGAACTAGCAGAAGTAATATGACTTTTACATTTAGATTTTAACTTTCTTATATGTCTCTTGTACAAAGATTTTTATAGCAATGTTATTTTGCTCATGGAAAAAAATGGGAAAAAATCCAAATATGGAACAATAAGAGAATTTTTGGCAAGCCACCTTTGTAAGTACAATGAAATATTTATTGCATCATCTTTAAAAATAAGTAAGCAGAGTATATCAGTTTAGTATAACAAAAGCTTTACAAGAGATTATTGAGTGTAAACCACAAAATTGAAAGATGATATACATATACAAACTATAATGGCATAAAAATTTATTCATGAGTTCAGTAAAAGAATTGAAATTTAGCTGGATGGAATTCATTGTGTTTTTGTAAGCTTGTGACAAAAATATTTTTAACAATAAAATTTTTTGTGTTGCAATTTTTTTAAATCACATGAATGCACAGATCATTTATGTAAATTTAGGGACTTTCATAACTCTCAGGTAATGTAATAGTGAGCAAGTACATAAAAATAATAAAAAACAGTGGGTGTTTTATATAGCCATCTGGATCAGAGGTCTGTGACCATGGCCTGGGCCAAATTCAGCCTGCTGTTTGGTTTTATAAGTAAAGTTTTATTGGAAACCAGGCCCCATTTATTTATGCCCTGGTTATACTGCTTTCCAGGTATAAGGGTGAAGTTGAGTACTTGCCACAGATACCACTGGGCCTGAAACCCTAAAATATTTGCTATGCAACCCACTCCAGTACTCTTGCCTGGAAAATCCCATGGACGGAGGAGCCTGGTAGGCTGTAGTCCATGGGGTCGCTAGGAGTAGGACACAACTGAGTGACTTCATTTTATTTTTTCACTTTCATGCATTAGAGAAGGAAATGGCAACCTACTCCAGTATTCTTGCCTGGAGAATCCCAGGGACTGGGGAGCCTGGTGGACTGCCATCTATGGGGTCGCACAGAGTTGGACAAGACTGAATCGACTTAGCAGCAGCAGCAGCAGCAGCATGCAATTCTTTGTAAAAAAAAAAAAAGTGCCATCTCCTAATATAGATTATTAAAGGATTATTAGAGGAGATATTAATTAAAATCTATTCTCATTTATGGGATTTTCATTAATCAGCAGACATCAAGGAAAGACACAAAACTGCTTCACATTATTTAGGCTTAAGTCTACACAGAAGTGCAACTGATTGATGACAATCCCAAAAAGGTTTTGGAAACAACCATGACGGTAATTTCAGAGTTAGGAAATTTTAGAGTGTAGGTTTTATTTCTAAGCAAAATATTCCTGAATGTGCCAGAGCTCTGAGACCTGAGTTTGGAGTAGAAGCAAATGAATATAACTCAAACAATAGTATGGATCACCTGGGCCTGTCAAGTTTCCCCTAAAAGCTTTTCTTTTCCTTTCTTTATTTTGCAAGGATCTCTTGTAGGATGCTATCTTCCTCTAGGGGCATACAATGTTTTTTATGGAAGCATTAAGTTAAAATTTGTGAATTTTCTGAAGGTATCAGAGCAAGAGTGAGCCTTCAGAGAAACTAATAAGCAGTAAATGGGGAACTGCAAATTCTACTTCCAGATCAGCTGTCCATGCATGCAGGTTTACTGTTTCCTCTGTTGCACCATCCAAGTCCTTCCCACCTTCCCCCTTCCTCATTCCTGGAAAGATGGTTTTCCATCTTGGGTTTCAGGTAAGTGACTTGTTCCAAAATGGTTGTACATTTTAAATCATGGAATAGGCCATTCAGAAACTTCATCCTTGACTGTCCCTCTGTCCTAGAATCTTGGAAAATGTGTCAGCCTGCTTTCAAAACAATTAACTCTGTTTTGAGGTCACCTCCATGGATACAATTTCAATCTTTTATGAGAGAAATGAAGTTTATCAGTTTAGTAGCTGGAGAAGAAATTTGTCATTTTTAGTAATGTGTACAGTGAAGTGAAAGTCACTTTCTGAACTTTTTCTCAGTGATCACAGGTAAATTTGTATTTGTAGCATGAGAGAATTCTAGAACTCTTCTTGTATACTCTATATACGTCCTATACACTGTATAGCAATTACTATATACTAGAATCTGAAAGTAAGCTACTTACTACAAGATACGCACACGCACACATGCAGCCCGTGCTCTGTGGTTGACAGTGGCTCCAGAAAATGTGACACTGAGGACCAAAGAGGAAGAGATCCGAGGAGTGTGGCCAGCTGTGGGGCTAGACAGCCTGTTAAGTCAATGAGGATGTTCTGACATCCTCTTCCTCCCTTTTCTGTGCCTGTCCCTGTCTTTTCCCAAAGCATCCCCAACCCAAGAGCTGGAATGCTCACACCAATTTTTCTGTAACTGAAGAAAGTTTTCTGACGATTTTGTAAGTGATTCCATATGCCATGGAGCAGCTGTGCACCTGTGAGCCTATGCACCACAACTATTGAGCCTGTGCTCTAGAGCCCAGGAGCCACAAGCATTGAGCCACATGCAGCAACCATTGAAGCCCTGGCACTCTAAAGTCCATGCTCCTCAACAAGAGAAGCCACCTTGATGAGCAACCCTCTCACCGCAACTAGAGAGTAGCTCCTACTCTGCAAAACTAGAGAAAAGCCAGCATAGCAATAAAGACCCAGCACAGCCAAAAATAAATAAATAAAAATTATTTTAAAAAATTAAAAGGACCAAGAGGACAGAGTAATGCATTACTGAAATAAATACATTTCTAATAGTTGCATTTCCTTACCACAGTTCCTGGTGGGGAAGCTGTTTATTTAATTACTTTTTGGATGGTGGTGGGGAGAGAGGTGTCTTATACATCCCTCAGGTACCAAGGGCTCTTTTTGTATCTACCTCGCTTAGGTGCTGAGTGCACTTATGAGCCCCCAAAAAGGTTGCAATTTGAGGTGTAGTTCTCCCCACCCCGAACCATGCATCTCCCAGATTTACAAATGTCCAAAATGACAAATGCAGAGTTAAGACGCTCTGTCAGCCAGCTGGTGGGGAGACCATGGCTCTCCTTTGCTTTCTTCTACTCATACCCTCTCTGAAGGAAGACAGACAGCCTCTGGCAGAACCACTGGCTGAACCAGATCAAAGAATTCATCCTTGGGTGCCCATCAGTGGGCAGATAAAGCTCAAGAGAGGAGCTAGACTAAGGGAGATGGGAGGAGAGAGCTGGAAAGTGAGAATGTGCTGGAGAGAAGGTGATAAGAGTCAGGTTTGGTTCAGGGCCAAACCCTGCACTGAAGCTTATTTGAGGGACCCTCATGTATATTAAGCTTCACTACACCCTCAAGTTGGCAGTTCCTTCCCAGTGTTAGTCTGGCCTACCCATCGTGGTCCAGACGTCTCTCAACTTTTCCCTTCAAAAGATACCTGCTCTAAGATAACGTTCACCCACTCTCTCTCTTTTTTTTTCCCCTTTCTTTCTTTTTCTCAGATTCTGTCTCTCTCTTTTTCTGAGAAAGGAATCTGCACTGAGGATTTATTGAGTAATAATGAATCAGTCAACTTTTTCAAAATATTTGTATTTTAGAGAAGTCAAAGGTAGAATTTCAAAGAACACTCCCTGAAATTCCACCCTATCCTCCTCTCCACATTCTGAGCTGGTCTTGCTCATAAGTATCTCTGTCTTCCTCTCATGATCTCTTTAGGGATCACAGTAATTTAGGGTTACAGAAACTATAAACTGTCTTTCTGTGTATTTATATTTATTAGTGCCTACAGAAGTTTAATTCTAGATTAATAAATAACATTTAAGTTATTGTCTTAGTAACTTTAAGTTGATATTTGTTTTTGCTTTTTAGTCTGAATCCATCATGCAGATTCTCAGAAGTATAGTTATATGAGTTGGTTGAGAACAGGATTGGGGAAACACGCAAAGCAAAGAATCAATGGATGGTTAAGTTTTACTTAAGAAGTCTTCTGGACCCCATTTCAAGGGAATCAGTTGTGTCATCTGCTCTTACTTACTTAATGCAGATGAAAGCCTAGACAAAGCTTCTCAAGCCTGCTTCCTTTCTCCTGGTTACCATTATTCTCTTGATGGAAACTGCCATAATCGCCAGGGTTTTCCCATGATGAAGTGAACCTAGTAATTGAGAACATATTGGATTTTCTTTTGCAACAGTGGTAAGAGTCTTCATATGGGACAATGTTAATTATGAATCTCCTACATAAAATCTCCATACTCATGCCTGTGGAGGGAGATGTTTTAAGCTCTTTTTAGATTTGTTTGGAGATTAGGAGTGGACCAAATGGTTATTTCAAGGGATAGTAAAAGTTAGACCATAATTTATGGCACTTGTTTAATGATAATCAACCTTATGATTACATAAATATGTATAATATGCAAACATTTAAAAAAGAGACATCGAACTATTAAGAGGCTGAGAAAAAGTTTACATCTGGGCTTCTGACCCTTTCTCCATGCCCCATTGTCAGGAATGATTTGTGAGTCATTGTTGTTCTAGCCTCTTAGGTGGACTATGCCACATCCTCCTGGTTGGTAGACAGCACAGTCAGGTAACCAGTTCCTCACAGTACAAGATGAAGCAAGAGGACATTACCAAATTTAACAGCATACTTAGTGTATGAAATTTTTTTCTGGAATAAAACAAATCTTTGTTGATTTTTTCATCTGACCTAAGATTTCTGATGGTTATTATGCTCTTCCCTCTCTGTCTCAGTCAATAGACAGAACTGACCCATCAGTGTGAAATCAAATCAGTATTTACCTCCATCCTATGCCTGGTGCCCTGAAGCTCGCATGTTGATAAAGCACAGAGAAAAACTCCTATTGTTTCTCTAGTTTTCAGTTCTAAAGATGGTAACAGGAGCAGCAGGTTCTCCTCCTAGAGAGAAGAGATTAAAAAATGTATTAAACATCAAAAATCTTTTGCTTACTTCCTAAACACTTTCAAGAGTAAAACCACCTGCAAAAGGCCATCAGGCCCACCTCCTTTGAAAGCTGTTTTCTGGCAAGGGAACTTGTCACTTGCTTGTGGGGGTCATTGAGTTCTGTCATGTAGCTGCTACATCAAAAGCATGTCATGATTACTCATTAGCACAAGTTCTCTTTCTAAAGATATTTCCTTTGATGTAACCGCTTCTACTGTCTACAAGTTGTTTAAATTTTTGTACTTTATTCCTTGTCATTGCTGCATAGCAGGAAAGGATATCTTAATTGCTGTGTATTTATAGTCAGCCTCTAGATTTCTGGATTAGTTGGATTAGTTCATGCATCAGTTTAACAATTCATTTGATAATTATTGATTAAAATCACAATTGGACCATGCACTTGGATAAGGATCCAAAAATTGAATGAGATGTTTTGGAAATAGAGACTGATGATGGCTGCACAACATTGTGAATATAACTAATGCCACTTAATTGTATACTGAAAAATGACTAAAATGGAAAATCTTATGTTACATGTATTTTACTGCAATAATAAAAATGCATCCCCCTCCTCCAAATTGAATAAGATAATCCTGGTCCTCTTATTGCAAAGAGCTTAGTAGGAAAGATCAACACATGTGATAGAGTCCTTGGAGAGAAGACGGGCATAGGTAAAGGGCATGCTGGATGGAAAGGAAGAAGTCATGAGCTAAGTTTACATTTTTAAAATTTTTGCTTTATTTTTTAGTGGTGGTGGCTACAAAAGGCTGAGGCTTCAAAGATGAGCAATTCTTCCCCAGAAGCCAAGACTCAGTCTTCCCTCAACAATGGGTTCTACCATGTAGGCAATAACATTTGAATAGCTGCAGAAACCTTGAATAGCTTAATCTTAAATCCAGTACTTCCTTCTACTATCATAACTCATCCTACCCAGGGCCAGATTACAGTGAGACAAAAGTATAGCTCATAGAAAACACCCAATAAATGATGACATGCATTCATAAATACTTTTGAAATAAATAAATGACTATACTTCATCACACACCCTAGGACAGGTCTTCAGCTTGTGTCTTCTCCTTGGCTCCCTTCTCAGCCCTGTCAAGCAAGAACCTTGAAGTTCATTCAACGTTCATGTTCCCCAAAAGTCTCCCAGTAGATATTTCCGCTATGTCTCTGGAATTCTTCCCATCTTCACTTTTTTTTTTTTCAGTTTTATTTTTTCTCCTAGTGACTGATTTTGACCAGCTGCTCTGTCTTCAAATCTACTATGTTTTCATTAGGATATAATCCACTATTTATCCCACCCAATTAGCTTTTTATTTTAGATATTGCAGTTTTCATTTCTAGAGGTTCCATCTTGTTATTTTTAAAAAATCTATTTATCTTCCCACCATGTTGGCTTTTCTTTATGTCCTTGAGTGCTTGGAACATATACAGATCATGTTTCAGTGTTCTTGCTCACTAAGTTCATTTTCTCTGTCACTTCTGGATCTCTTTCTACAACCTGGTCTTTCTCCTAGACACAGGTCACATGCTCTTTCTTCTTATGACTGGAAATAGAAGACAATCCTCACTATTTTCTTCATACACTTTCTTGAGACTTGTTCTTTTAAAGCACAACTAATGTTATCTTGGTGATGGAACTTCCCTCTGACTTCATCTAAATGTATCCTTTTCTCAATCTCTTCCTCTCTTAGGACCAGGAAGAGGGGTTGGAATTGACTTTGCCACACAGTTGTTTCTTGATCATCGTCCTCCTGCGTTGTCTCATTTGTCATTCAGAGAATGTACTCCTAATACTCTCTCCTTTTCTGTTGATGGGTCTCTGTGACTCCAGGACCCTTTATCTTCCTTTAGAGAGGTTTTTAGCATCTAGTTGATCTGGCTTTCTTTTCCTGATTTCCGTGTCCTTTCTTCTGCCTTCTGTTGCCATACTCAAAGAAGACTTTTACATCATGTACTTGGGGATATTTTCACTACCCTGGGGTCTCACTTCCTCTCACAAAAGTCCCCAAACACACCACAGCCTGGAATCCTGCTGTCCAGAAGTCTTTTGATCCATCCACACTTCACTCTCTGAAGCTTCCTCCACGACACTTATAATGTGTGTTCCTACCCTACTCTTAAATTCTAAATACATCCTCACAGTCCTCACTTCTAGCAAATTATCTTGCCTTTTACTTCACATAGAAAATAAAAGGCAGGATGTGAATTCTCTCTACCTCATTCATCTCCACATTTAATTTCTCTGCACTTTTATCAGTATTCTCTATCCTTGGGAATATGACCACTCTTATTTCTTAGGTATTGCCTTCCAACTGTGTCCTTGAGCACATCCCCATGTATTCTCCTGAATAATGATCCTGAAAACATGCTCCCTTCCTCTTACACTTCCTGCTTGTCTGTGGCTACTGAACCCCTCAAATAGAGGTATGCTTTGTTCTTGGTATGTCAGTTATAGCTATCATACAATGTGCCTTTATATATGTCTACTACTTTGGCAGATGTTTTTCCTGATCTCTCTCCTGTGCTGGGGATGATTTCAGTCTAGAAAGTCAACTGTGAAACTTCCAGTTCCAGTGGTGGGACACTAGATTGTCAGGGGAATCTTCCTATCAAGCATTTCTAAAATATCTGAATGAATATAATCCTAAAAATCAGCTTGAAGGCTTTAGAGAACTCTAAAGCTAGTGAGGACTTGAGGGGCTAAGATCCTGGAGAATTGGAGCCCTGAAAATTGAGTCCAATGTGTTTTTTTTTTTTGTTTTTTTTTTTGTGAGTCCAATGTTTAAAGCTTCCTTTTCCTTGGTAGCACCTGCAAATTCTAAACAGCTGAGGAACTCAGAGGCAGTTCAGAGTTCAGAGCCAGCCTGGAAGGAAGGGCCTCAACAAACATATTCCAGAATTTTACCTGGACTCCACATAGACCAGATGTGACCTCACAAAATTTGAAACCTAGCTTCAAATCACCTCAACTCAGGATTGCATTAAAGTGACCTGCCTCTTAATTAACTGCTGACAGGAGTAAATGTAGATCCTCCTGAGAGAGAGCTAATGCCACCTGAAGTCTGGGCACTTGTCACTGTTCCCACTGTCACCCTCCTATTGCAAGTCAACATCTCCTGTCACGTGGACTATGGTGACAGCTAACTGATTTCCAGGTCTGCAGTCCTGCTGCTCCTTTGTCCACATGATACCACCTCAGTGTGCTCCTTCTAAAGTACAGATATCATTGTACCACCCCTTTCTTCTCAAATTCTTGCTGGGAAATCCCATGGACCGAGGAGCCTGGCAGGCTAAAATCTACTGTGTCGCAAAGAGTTGGATATGACTGAGTACATACGCAGTCACACAGCCTCCCTTCTCAAATACTTTCCTAAAGTCTATTAGCTTTTATAAAGTAATATTGAACTGTATTGAGACCAAAGATTTTTTTAAATGATTGACAATGGTAGACATGACCTAGCTCTGCCCATCTTTCCATCTTATCTCTTTGTTTTTCCCTTGAACTTGAGAGGAAAACTCTCTATCCTCTACACATTCCTGCTTGCTCTTCCATCAGCAGGGAATACCCTTCCCTCTTCTTTCCCTGATTAACACCTACTAGGTCTTCACATCTCCACCCAGTGTTGGCTTTCCCACTCCTATACCTGGATAGAGTTTCTTGCTGTTTATACCAAAAGTCTTTATACTTTTTCAGTTGTAACACTCAATTCATCTTATGACGTTTTTTTTTTTAATACTTTGAATGTGATCTTTTTATTTCACCTTTTTCATTTTTAACATTTGCCTCCCCACCAGACGATAATGTCTGTGATAGCAGAAAGACCAGCTATATACTTTCCAGGACCCAGGGGAAATGAAAACACAGGGCCACATATTCAAACAGTGACAATAGACCATTAATCTCATCATGGGGGCCCTTCCAAGCCCAGGGTCTTGTGTGACTGCAATGTTAAACACCCACAAAAGTGGCCCTGGATGGTAGAAACAAGCTGGACTAATTAAATTCTGGAACCCCCAGATCTTAGCACTGTGCCTGACACAGATACACACTTAATAAAGTTTTGTCGATTGGATAAATGAAAGAAGGAATTCCTCTCAGCAACTCTTTCAAAAGTTTCGATCTTTCCTCATAACATTCACCCCATGACTTCTATAACCTATCTACCTGTTCCCTCATGTGAGAAATTTGAGGCAATCTGTTCATAATTCCACGAACGTGCCCATCACTTTCCTTTATTCCCTGTCATCCTAGTGGAAGGGGTTTTTCAATCCTAAAATCCAAGACTACTTCCCACTGTGTTGGGTCTCATTCTTTCCAATCTCCTGGTGCACTCTCCATGACCCCATCCTTCTGCGTCCTCAACTTTTCAATGCCTGTTTCCTTCTGGCATAGACACATTTTATGCCTTCCCATTCCTAAAACAAACCCAAAACAAAAACTTCCTTGTCCATCTCTTGCTACTATCCTATGATTCAACTCCCCTCCATAGACAAGTGTCTTGAGAGAACAATGTTCCCTGTCTTCACAGACTAGTGCCTCTTGCTACATCTGGGTCCTTAACACACTACAGTCATGTTTCTACTCCCTTCCTCCATGCCATGGAAGAATTTTGGTGTATGTCAGCAAGCTTTGCTAAATTCAATGTATGAGTTGAGGTTCTTATCTTTAGACACTTGCTTCTTTTTGCCAGAAATTCTATCTTCCTGTGACTTATCTTCTGAGTACCACTTCATCCTGTTTCTCTTTATTCTTGCTCAGTTTTACTGTCTACACATTAATAACTCTCAAATTTATCTCTGACTCAGACCTTTTGGAGCAATTCTTTGTGAGTGATCCACAGACCTTAAACTCTATTCTTCAAAACTGAACAAATAGTCCTACCCTTGAGATTTACCCTTGAATGCTTTTTATTGCTTAAAACAAGGATTCATTGCAGTGGTGCTGTGACGTGCCACCCAGATCCTTCTTCAGGACTGAAAGATGTATTTCCCCAGCTTCTGAAAATGTTGTTGGCAGAGAGCCCTGAGCTGTCAAACCTCTTCAAAATTGCCTGAGCTAAAGAGAGTTGCCTGAAGGTCACAGCAGTCTTCATTCAATGAACATTTGATGCAGAGGTATAAATCCCAACCTGTCCCCAAACTCAGGTCCACTCTGAAAGGCCATCTGAGAGCTCTCCATGTGGTTGATTGAGGCTTTCACTGAGACAGCATCAGAGCCCACCTTATCTCTGTCAAACCTTGCTTCCTCCCTCCCCTTTCTTCCCTCTGTGTCCCTTTCCTTCCCTTCCCTTCTCTTCCACAGGTGTTAATGCCAAGAGTGGTCCCTTATAGATTTCCTACACACTAATCATGACTCAGAGTCTCTTTCCTGGGAAACCCGACCTATGATAGTCTTCCTGCTGCTGCTAAGTCACTTCAGTCGTGTCTGACTCTGTGCGACCCCATAGATGGCAGCCCACCAGGCTCCCCCATCCCTGGGATTCTCCAGGCAAGAACACTGGAGTGGGTTGCCATTTCCTTCTCCAAGGCATGAAAGTAAAAAGTGAAAGAAGTCGCTCAGTCGTGTCCGACCCTCAGCGACCCCATGGACTGCAGCCTTCCAGGCTCCTCCATCCATGGGATTTTCCAGGCAAGAGTACTGGAGTGGGGTGCCATTGCCTTCTCCATAGTCTTCCTAGACATCTTAATTCTCTTTGCTTCCTCAACCAATTTAATGCCAACGTAATAGATACAAATATTTAAATGTTTTTCCTCAATAAATCTGTTTTCTTCTCTCAACTCTGTTTTCTCCAGCCACTCCCCTTAACACCACTTCACTTCAGACTCTCTTGTAATTCTCCATCATATTGGGTTGGTCAAAAAGTTTGTTCAAATTTTCTAACATAGTATGGAAAAACCCAAATGAACTTTTTGGCCAATGGAATACTACTGCTATAGCCTCCCAGTTAGTCTTCTTGCCTCTGGTCTGATGCTTTTCCAGTTCATCATTCTGTTACTGCCAAAATCTTGGCTCCCTGTCCACCAATGCTGAATAGAAATACAGAGACAGAGCTTGGAGGAAATAGAAAAATTATGTTAATCCTCTGCCAGATGAGGGAAGAACACAGCAGGCTAGTACCTGAAGAATTTTGCCCCCACCCTGGGGAGTCTGAGGGGATCATATAGACGGAGGCTTGTAGCCTGGGGTATGTGATAAAGAACAAAGCAGTGAGAGTCTTGGGCTTCTCAAGTGGCTCAGTGGTAAAGAATTCACCTGCCAATGCAGGAGATGCAGGAGATATAAGTTCAATCCCTGGGTCAGGAAGATCCCCTGGAAGAGGAAACGGCAACCCAGTCCAGTATTCTTGCCTGGGAAATCCCATAGACAGAGGAGCCTGAGGGGCTACAGCCCATGGGGTCGCAAAGAATCAGACACAACTGAGTGACTGAGCACGAGCATGAGCGAGTCTTGCTTCTTCTCCTTCCATTATTTCAATGTAGTCAGAGCTGGCATCCAGTAGCCCAGTAATCAGGCCAAGCAGGCAGGTAACTGGGGCTATTTGTCTCTGGTTTATAGGCCTACAGCCTTCTTTCCGAAATGAAAGGAGCTACAAGGGGTGGACTATTACAAGTGAGCACAGGGAAAGTAGGCACCAGGTACAGGATATAGTTTGCATAAAGTTAAGTGGCAATAGGTGCAGGATGTAACTCAGGCAGAACTGGGGGGTGATAGGTTAGGTTAGGTTAGTGAAGGACAAAGCTAGCTACAGACACTACAGATCTGTAATACTTAAACCTAGAAGTGATTAACTCTTTCGTTTCCATTTATCTTTCTTCGCTAGTTGGTTCTCAGTTCCCTTTTTATCCGTGTTCTCAGGAGAGGAAAAACTTCACTTCTATTTCTTGCTGCAACAATTCAAGACTGCTCCAGGCAAAATCTTAGTAGAATTTAAGTGTAATCTAGAAAATCATTCACCTCATAAGGACTTGCAGTGGCTCCTATGGTTGGCATTCATTCAGTCAGCAAGCTTTTATTGAAATTTCATCATGTGCCAGGCACTGTAATAAATTCTGGGGATACAAAGTTGAACAAAATGAAGAGTCCCTGCCCTCAGGGAGCTTACAGCAAAAGAAACATGATAAACAAAGGCTTGTGAAGTAAATAAGCAGAAGCACATAGGGCTTACAATTTGGTAGAGGGGAATGAGAGGAATCAAACAATTGATTATGGAGGTAAACCAAAATTAACATCTGTAACGAGTTCCACATAAGAGAGATTCATGGAGCTAAAAGAGAGTATGACCTAATCACGGAAGCCAAAAGGAATTTCCCAAAAAAGTGACCTTTGGGGTAAAACTTAAGTGCTTTAACTTGGAACAGAAAAACTCCTTATGTTCTAATCCCATCCTCCCTTTACAGCTTTATCTTCCATCAATTTATCTCAGCCCACCTACTACATCCATTCACTCTTCACCCAAGTTTTTTGGAGATGTCTGTACTTCTGCTTATTCACTTCCACATGCCTTTGTTTAGAATTGTCCCTTTGCTGTAATTCTCTCTTACCCTTCTCCACCACCTTTTAAACCAAGCTATTTCTTACTTATCCTTTAAATATAAATAGAGTTGTTATTTTCTCTAGGAAACCTTCCCTAATTCCTTAGTATGATTTTGATGTTGCTCCTTGGCAATATTATTTCTCCATATTCACATTTTATCTAGTTCAACTTGACATTTAATCATTTATATTTAAGTTTATTGAGAGACAGGGTCATGTTTAAGGTTATAGTCTCCATGCCACAGACTGTGTATGACATATAACAGAGAAAACTTATGACTGAGTAACTAAAATAAATGAATAATGAATGGATACATGAATGAAAAAAATTTGCATACATATATGACCCCCAATGTCCTTTTATAATCTTGAAATATAGCACTAAATTAGCTACATATCATGTATGATAAATAAAAGTCTTCAAGTAAGCAAGTTTAGACATCCTTTAAGCTTTTAACTGAGAAGTCATAGTGGAGTATTAGATTAAATTTAGTCATTTAAGAGAAGAAGGCAATGGCAACCCACTCCAGTACTCTTGCCTGGAAAATCCCATGGAAGGAGGAGTCTGGTAGGCTGCCATCTATGGGGTCGCACAGAGTTGGACACGACTGAAGTGACTTAGCAGCAACAGTCATTTAAGTAGTCCAAACCAGATGAGCTATCCACTCTTCAGTCTGATGCCTTTGGTCTCCTCATCTGATGACTGATGATCCTTACCATTTCCATGCAATGGATCAGCCAGCAGTTAACCCAGGAACTAACTGCAGGAGAGTCAAGGTCCAAATACTGTATTTATGCTTCTGTGTTCTTTGGCACACAGTTCCAGCTCTTTGTGACCCCATGGACTACACAGTCCATGTAATTCTCCAGGCCAGAAAACTGGAGTGAGTAGCCTTTCCCTTCTCCAGGGGATCTTCCCAAACCAGGGGTTGAACCCAGGTGTCCCACATTACAGGCAGATTCTTTGCCAGCTGAGCCACCAGGGAAGCCCAAGAATACTGGAGTGGGTTGCCTATCCCTTCTCCAGTGGATCTTCTGACCCAGGAATCTAACCAGGGTCTCCTGCATTGCAGGCAGATTCTTTACCAGCTGAGCTACCAAGGAAGTCCATTCCATCCACCAAATGATATTAATTGCAAGCAGAAAAAAAAAAAAGATAATCTATGTACCATTTGGTTCTTAAAAAAGACTAGGAATAAACAAAATTTTTCTAGAACAAATTGTCAAACTAAATGTAAGTACTAAATCTAGATGGAATTTGTCCAAGAATTTGAAGGAATTCAAGGGCAACGTTGCAAAACTGCAGTCATTTTCCAAAAGCAATTGCTAATAGCTCCCACAGCAGAAGGTTGTCATCATCATTACCAACAGCTCCATAGCAGAAGGTTGTCTCCAATCTATTAGGACATTTTCCAACAAGGGACTGCAGAGTTGCTTCACTTTCATACTGAGGAAGAACATAGGTCTCTGATAAATGAGGAAGACTTTGGGGAGTTAAGGAAGCCTTCTAAGAGGAAGGTAGCCTTTTTCTGCCAGGGAAAACCTTGGCTAACTAATTTACTTAATTTCTTCTGGATGGTAAACTGAAACACAGAAAAACAATAAGACATTCTAATGAAAATTTCTCCTCAAAACATTTTAATAGTTCTGAATCCTAAAATTAATTAAATAAATGGTATTAGTGTAGGTTCAGATAAGAAAAGTGTCCATTAACAAAGAAAAATTCAGCCCCAATTCTCCTCTTACCCCCATGAGAATTAGCTTACTAAAACTTACGTCTAGTCATGCCTCTTGCCTCATCAAACCATTTAGTAGTTTTTCAGAGTTGGACAGAATAAAATGCAAGGTCTTAGCGTGGCATAAAAGAATCTTCAATATTTGAACTCTGTTTCAGCAGCTATCTCTTCAGCCAGGCTTCTCCAGTATTGATAAACTTGCCATTTTCTTTTTTCCCTCCAAGACTTTACACACGCAGCTTCCTCTGCCCAGAATGTCTTACTTCCCTTTCTCCTACTAACACATTCCTGGTCACCTTTAAAAATCTGCTTCAGAAGTCCTCTCTTCCATCGAGCCTCTTTGCCTCAATTTTAGCTTTGAGACACACTTTAGCAAAACCCTTATACTCTAGCTGAACATATCTGCCTAGAATTGTAACCTAAACATTGGTTCAAAGAACCACCTAACATTAAAATTAAACATTAAAATTCTAATAAGAGATTGTAAGAGAAAAGTGACAGAAGTGAGAGAGTCTCACGAGCTTTGAATAGGTTACAATATCCAACCATTCTCATACTGACTTATTTACCAACAGATTGGCAGCTTTCCCACAATCCCAGTAACAGATGACTCAGAAGACAGAAGTATGGCAGCAAATTCATGAGCTCTGGAATCAGGTAGACTAAGATTATAAAGGTTGAAATAGGGAACAAAATAAATATGTTAACATTTGTTTGTTTTGTATTACATAACAAATGGCAAAGAATTGATGCTTTTGAATTGTGGTGTTGGAGAAGACTCTTGAGAGTCCCTTGGACTGCAAGGAAATCAAACCAGATAATCCCAAAGGAAATCAACTCTGAATATTCTTGGAAGGACTGATGCTGAAACTGAAGCTCCAGTTACTTTGGCCATGTGACGTAAAGAGCCAACTCTTTGGAAAAGACCCTGATACTGGGAAAGATTGAAGGCAGGAGAAGGAGACGACAGCAGACAAGATGGTTGGATGGCATCACTGACTCAATGGAGCAAGCTTTGGGAGATGGTGAAGGACAGGGAAGCCTGGCGTGCTGCAGTCCATGGGGTTGCAAAAAGTTGGACACAACTGAGTGCTTGAACAACAACAAAAACATTTATTTGTTTTGTATTATATAATAAATTTTATCTTAAAATTTAAAAATAAATTAAAAATCAGCTACATGGAAATTTAGTGTATTTCAGGCTGTGTAGTCCTCTTATTTCTAGGTCCATATATGGAGGCTATGGGTTAAAGAAAATAGAAAAGAATGGGAAAACAAGAAAGGAACTAAGATATATTTGCATATCTATGTGTCATTTTTTCCTCCCTTATTTCATATAACCTTCAAAAGCACATGATTAAGTAGATGTTATAAGTCTTTCTATTTTCCAGACGGATAAACTGAGGCAAAGTGATGCTAAGGTATTTACCCCCATTCCCATGGCCAATAATAAGAATAGAAGCATGAATTTAACTCCAGGAGTGACTGAAGTATCTATTTATGGGATTGTAGTGTACTGGTATTTCAGAACAGACATGTAACTTGTTTCTGCTCAGTGAAACATAAGGGGAAGTCTGCAGGGTGGAGATGATGCTTAAGAGAAAGGCTCCTTGGTACATATTCTTCTCCATAGCTTTCCCTTCTGGATCCATTTTAGCAGACTCTGTCAACTTAAAGGATCAGATAATCATATACTTCAGGTGAACTTAATTGGTAGGCCAAGTGGGGACCTTTCCAGGAATACTTAAGAATGGCCATGTGATCCTCACTGTTCTGCCCAAAGAGATAAGAAGGGAAATTATTTGGATGGATGTAATGGTCCAAGAAAAGATTTTGTTTTGCTTTATTAAATAAAAACTGAAGCACAAGGAAAAACTATTCTTTTCTGTGTCTAGATGTGCCATCAGCATGAGGTGCTTACAGTTTTAACAGCCATCTTGGGACGATGAGGTTAGTCATCCTATGGGGATATGCCAGTTTGCTGAAAAAGGCATGGTGGAGAGGTAGAAAGAACCTAGGTTCCTGATGATATTGTTAAGTCGCTGAATTTACTAGCCTAGAATTGTCCTAACTCTGATTTTCGTTTTATATGAGAAAATATATCTCCTTATATTTAAACCATTTTGCATTTGGTCTTCTGTGACCTCTACCTGAAACGTCCTAACCAATGAAGCTTTTTCTTCTCATGTTTACAGATAGTGTCTTCTTTTCCCTGTGTCTATGCATATGTGCATTGTTGTTGTTGTTCAGTCACTCAGTCATGTCCGACTCTCTGAGACCCCATGGACTGCAGCCCGTCAGGCTTTACTGTCCTTCACCATCTCCTGAAGTTTGCTCAAACTAATGTCCATTGAGTCAGTGATGCCATCCAACCATCTTGTTATGTGTGTGGAATAATGAAGGAAGGAGAAATGCATCTTTATTTATAAAAACTCAAGTTTCCTACCAGAATCCTTAGACAGTCAGCAGTTTTAGAGCAAAATTTTAAAGTACAGGAAAAAACTTCAGATTAATTTTCAGGATCAGAAATTCAAAACAGAAAAAGGAGAAGTACAAGGCAACAGAATAGAAATATACTAAGTATGGAATGTGTGTGTGTGTTTTCCCTCCTCTATATGTTTCATTTTTATTAAGTATCACGTCAGGGAACGTTTAGTTTTAAGGAATCCTATATGTTGTTTTCTGTTTCTTAAGGGCCCTCTGTTCCTTATCAGTTCCTGGAAAACAGGAACGAGCAGAGCTGCACGCAGTTCTCAGGACTGAGGTCATGAGATGGGACACGTACATGGACTCCTTTTAGTAACCTTTTACTTTTCTGCAAAACTATTTGGTTGTGTTCTTATTTCCAAGACATGGATTGTCTTCTGGCCCTGTGACGATTGTTTTTCCTTTAGTTACTGTTGTTATGCATCTGGTTTCGGTGTTTTTGCTCAACTTCATTTTTTGCTTAAAGCTTCCTTGTATAACAATATATTAGCACACGCTGCCATAAATAAGGCACCCTTGTTTCACTCAAGACGTGGGTCCCCCGCACCTTTTCATCACTTTCTCTTCATCGACTGTCGTCCCACGTCCCGGTCTGTAAAGACCATAACAAGTGGTGCCGGAACAGGGGACCTGGTGTATGCCCTTGGCAAGCGGACGGAGTGACTGGACCTACGGAGGTCAGTAAGTGCAGGGTTATGGGACAAACGGCTGGAAAGCCCCACCATTTTTCTACTTTGCTTCATCATTTATTTAAAGTTCAAGGACTTTCGCTTTTGTGACAGTGACTAGAGGCCTGTCTCCAAACGGTGGTTGAACATAATCCCTGGTTCCCCGAAGAAGGCAGTTTCAATTTAGAAATTTGGAAACAGGTTAAAGAGAATGTTGAACGAGCCGCTAGATGGGGAAAAAACACTCCAATAGACTTCTGGCCCTAATGGGCCCTCTTTAAAGCCATGATTTTGCCATTTCAAGGAAGTTCTACCCCCCCTGATATTCGACAACAGGCAGAACACTTGTTACATGAATATGAATTAGATGATGAAACTTTACAAGAGGCCCAATTAGAACAACATAAAATATTTCAGAATTTTCCCACCAGCCCTGCTCCAGCTGCCTCAAGTGCTCCTCCTCCTCTTGCAACGGGCACCAAACTGAAAGTCCCTTCAACTCACGGACAAGATCACTCTGACAATGACTCTTCTGAGGCTCTTTTTGACACTAAAGCTGACAATACTTTCCTTGATGACAATGATAAGCCTTTAGCACGCACTCATATTTATGAGAAAACACTATCTACTCATTCTCCTTCATGAGGAAGGCTTTCTGAGTTACTGGCTTTACAATCTTGAGTCTCTGAGGCCGATGACTTTTTTGCTTTTCCTGTTTTAAGAAATTCTAACGCTCAAGGGCAAATAATCCCTCAATACAAAGGCATTGATTTTTCTCACATGCAACAAATGAAAAAAGTTGTAACTATGTATGGCCCTCATTCGCCTTTTACTAAGGAACTTTTAAATGCTATGGCATCTTCTACTGGAAATTTTGTTCCTTATGATTGGCAACTTTTTGATAAAGGCTCTTCTTAAACCAGGAGAATACCTTCAATGGGCAATGTGGTTTCAGGATGTGGCCCGAGATCGTGTCAATTCTAATGCTCGAGCTGGCGCACCCCAAAACCAAATTACTTTTGAAATGTTAACAGGTACAGGGCAATTTGATGCAGTGGAAGCTCAAAACACAATGCCCTCCTTTGTTGCACGAGCAGTTGAAAGAGGTTGCCCTTGAAGCTTGGGATCGAATTACTCCTCAGGGGGAACCAAAAGGCAGCTACACAAAAATATTTCAAGGACCTAATGAAGCCTATGCTGATTTTTTAGCTAGATTGGAAGTTGCTATTTCCCATAGTGTTATCAGAGAAGAAGTCGAAAGGCAACTAGAAAAACTGCTTGCTTATGAGAATGCAAATCAGGAATGTCAAAGAGTTATCACTCCAATTCGTGAGACAGGGACTGTTATTGATTATTTGAAGGATTATCACAATTTAGGATCAGAAGCTCAAAAAATGCAAATGTTAGCTGAAACAATGGCTGCTGATTTTTAAAAGGGAAATGAAGGATGTTTTACATGTGGAGATAAAACCCATTTAAAGAAAGATTGTCCTAAAAGGCACACAGAAAAAATTAAAACTGTTCTAAAAACCTCCAGGAATTTGCCTTTGTTGCCGTAAGGGGATGCATTGGGCCAGGGAATGTCGATCTAAATACGATATTGAAGGGAAGCCTATTTCAGGAAACTCCAAACTGGGGATTCCCCAGGTCCCCATCAACAAAAACCAGGGGCAAACTCCATCTTTTCCCTCAAACCCTCAACATCCGGCAGTGTTGCCATCGATATACCAGCCCTAAATGATTTTCTCCTTTTCCCTCAAGCAGGCCCTTCTAGAATACCTACTGGACTTTTTGGACCCCTACCCCCACAAACCTTCGGTCTTTTACTTGGCCAAATCTAGTTTTAACTTCTAAAGGAATTATTGTTCACTCTGGAGTAATTGATTCAGATTATAATGGAGAAATTCAAATTATGATGTCATCTCAGATACTATGGCAATTCAAAAAGGGGGACAAAATTGCTCAATTACTTCTTTTACCTTACATTTCTATTAGCTCCTCTAATGATGTACGGACAGAGCATTCGGCAGTACAGATCAAAAACAATCCTTACGGACATCAATAATATCTGAATATACCCGACCCGATATTTAACATAAATATCAAAATTAATGGCAAAAAATCTTCTGGTCTTCTTGTTAGTGGATCTGATATTACTATTATCTCCAAACATTTATTGCCCAAATCTTGGTCTATACAGAGAATTTCTTGCCAAATTGCAGGAGTTTCTCAAAGCAAAGTACAAGAGGTTCATCAAAGTGTCCAAATATGTCCACATGAGGGACCAGAAGGCCAGCCTGCAACATTACAACCTTATGTGATAGATGCACCCCATAATTTAATAGGAAGAGATTTACTTATGCAATGGCAAGCTCAAATATGTATTCCACATTTTTCCTAGGGACCACTGCTCACTTAACAAACAATAAAATTATTAAAATAACTTGGAAAAGTGACAAGCCTATTTGGACAGAGCAGTGGCCCCTTAAAAAAGAAAAATTAGTGGCTTCTATAGGGGACTGGAATGCAAAAGTAGGAAGTCAAGAAACACCTGGAGTAACAGGCAAATTTGGCCTTGGAATATGGAATGAAGCAGGGCAAAGGCTAATAGAGTTTTGACAAGAAAATGCACTGGTCATAGCAAACACCCTCTTCCAATAACACAAGAGAAGACTCTACACATGGGCATCACCAGAAGGTCAACACCAAAATCAGATTAATTATATTCTTTGCAGCCAAAGATGGAGAAGCTCTATACAGTCAGCAAAAACAATACCAGGAGTTGACTGTGGCTCAGATCATGAACTCCTTATTGTCAAATTCAGACTTAAATTGAAGAAAGTAGGGAAAACTACTAGCCCATTGAGGTATGACTTAAATAAAATCCCTTGTGATTATACAGTGAAAGTGAGAAATAGATTTTAAGGGCCTAGATCTGATAGATAAAGTGCCTTATGAACTATGGAATGAGGTTCATGACACTGTATAGGAGACAGGGGTCAAGACCATCCCCATGGAAAAGAAATGCAAAAAAGCAAAATGGCTGTATGGGGAGGCCTTACAAGTAGCTGTGAAAAGAAGAGAAGCGAAAAGCAAAGGAGAAAAGGAAAGAAAGAAGCATCTGAATGCAGAGTTCCAAAGAATAGCAAGAAGAGATAAGAAAGCCTTCCTCAGCAATCAGTGCAAAGAAATAGAGGAAAACAACAGAATGGGAAAGACTAGAGATCTCTTCAAGAAAATTAGAGATACCAAAGGAATATTTCATGCAAAGATGGGCTCGATAAAGGACAGAAATGGTATGGACCTAACAGAAGCAGAAGATATTAAGAAGAGATGGCAAGAATACACAGAAGAACTGTACAAAAAAGATCATCACGACCCAGATAATCACAATGATATGATCACTGACATAGAGCCAGACATCCTGGAATGTGAAGTCAAGTGGGCCTTAGAAAGCATCACTACGAACAAAGCTAGTGGAGGTGATGGAATTCCAGTTGAGTTATTTCAAATCCTGCAAGGTCATGCTGTGAAAGTGCTGCACTCAATATGCCAGCAAATTTGGAAAACTCAGCAGTGGCCACAGGACTGGAAAAGGTCAGTTTTCCTTCCAATCCCAAAGAAAGGCAATGCCAAAGAATGCTCAAACTACCGCACAATTGCACTCATTTCACATGCTAGTAAAGTAATGCTCAAAATTCTCCAAGCCAGGCTTCAGCAATATGTGAACCATGAACTTCCTGATGTTCAAGCTGGTTTTAGAAAAGGCAGAGGAACCAGAATCAAATTGCCAACATCCGTTGGATCATGGAAAAAGCAAGAGAGTTCCAGAAAAACATCTATTTCTGCTTTATTGACTATGCCAAAGCCTTTGACTGTGTGGATCACAATAAACTGTAGAAAATTCTGAAAGAGATGGGAATACCAGACCACCTGACTTGCCTCTTGAGAAATCTGTATGCAGGTCAGGAAGCTATAGTTAGAACTGGACATGGAACAACAGACTGGTTCCAAATAGGAAAAGGAGTTCGTCAAGGCTGTATATTGTCACCCTGTTTATTTAACTTATATGCAGAGTACATCATGAGAAACGCTGGACTGGAAGAAACACAAGCTGGAATCAAGATTGCCGGGAGACATATCAATAACCTCAGATATGCAGATGATACCACCCTTATGGCAGAAAGTGAAGAGGAACTCAAAAGCTTCTTGATGAAAGTGAAAGTGGAGAGTGGAAAAGTTGGCTTAAAGCTCAACATTCAGAAAACGAAGATCATGGCATCTGGTCCCATCACTTCATGGGAAATAGATGGGGAAACAGTGGAAACAGTGTCAGACTTTATTTTTGGGGGCTCCAAAATCACTGCAGATGGTGACTGCAGCCATGAAATTAAAAGACGCTTATTCCTTGGAAGGAAAGTTATGACCAACCTAGATAGCATATTCAAAAGCAGAGACATTACTTTGCCAACAAAGGTCCATCTAGTCAAGGCTATGGTTTTTCCTGTGGTCATGTATGGATGTGAGAGGTGGACTGTGAAGAAGGCTGAGCACCGAAGAATTGATTCTTTTGAACTGTGGTGTTGGAGAAGACTCTTGAGAGTCCCTTGGACTGCAAGGAGATCCAACCAGTCCATTCTAAAGGAGATCAGCCCTGGGATTTCTTTAGAAGGAATGATGCTAAAGCTGAAACTCCAGTACTTTGGCCACCTCATGCAAAGAGTTGACTCATTGGAAAAGACTCTGATGCTGGGAGGGATTGGGGGCAGGAGGAGAAGGGGATGACAGAGGATGAGATGGCTGGATGGCATCACTGACTTGATGGACGTGAGTCTGAGTGAACTCCGGGAGTTGGTGATGGACAGGGAGGCCTGGCGTGCTGCGATTCATGGGGTCGCAAAGAGTCGGACATGACTGAGCAACTGAACTGAACTGAACTGAAAGAAGGCAATGGCAACCCACTCTGGTATTCTTGCCTGGAAAATCCCATGGGCAGAGGAGCCTGGTAGGCTGCAGTCCATGGGGTCTCGAAGAGTCAGACACGACTGAGCGACTTCACTTTCACTTTTCACTTTCATGCATTGGAGAAGGAAATGGTAAGCCACTCCAGTGTTCTTGCCTGGAGAATCCCAGGGACAGGGAGCCTGGTGGGCTGCCTTTTATGGGGTCGCACAGAGTCTGACACAACTGAAGCGACTTAGCAGCAGCAGCAGCAAAGAACTTATCTGTCAAGGAATGTTTAACAGGAGGATTCCTACGTGCTGTTTCTCATAAATCCTCTGTTCCCTATCAGTTTCTGGCAACAGAAACAAGTGGAACAGTAAGCTGCTCCTAGGACTGACGTCATAGGATGAGACATGTATGACTCCTTCAGTAAGCATTCTCCTTACGACAAAACTGCTTAGTATCCATCCTCTTTCTTGAGATATGGATTGTCTCCTGACCTTATGACCATTCTTAATCCCTTGTTCCCTTGGTAACGGTACATTTGGTTTTCTTATCCTTATCATTGTCGAAATTCCTTGTACAACAGCCTATATATACTGTCAGAAAGATCATTAAAGCACCTTTGCTCCATCAGAGCTTGGGTCCCCATGTCTTTCTTTCTTTCTCTCTCTCTCTCTCTCTCTTTCATTTTCTTATCGTCGACTCTGGACCACCAGGTTCTGGTCCATTAAAAGACCACAACACTTATCGATACACAATTAAAATTAAAACATATAGAGAAATCTTATTCTCCTTGGAATTCTCCCATTTTTGTAATAATAATAAAAAAAAATCTGACAAATGGCGTCTCTTAACAGACCTTCAAAAAGTTAATACATCTAGGAAACCTATGGGTACGTTACAACCAGGAATTCCATCACTTACCACTATTCCTCAAAACTGGCATATTATTATTATAGATTTACAAGATTGCTTTTTTACTATACCTTTACAACCCTGTAGACCAAGAAAGATTTGCTTTCTCTGTTCCTTTTCCTAATCATATCAGTCCTCATAAACAGTATCAATGGACTGTATTGCCTCAAAAAATGATGAGTTCTCCCACCATGTGTCAATATTATGTAGCCAAGGCCCTTGAGCCTGTGATAAAACAATTTCCTGACTTTCTTGTTATTCGTTATATGGATGATATATTGTTTTCAGCTCCATCTGTTTTAGAAACTCAACATATGTTTGACATAGCTCAACGATGCTTGAAAGACTCTGGATTAATTATTCCCCATGAAAAAATTCAAACCTCTACACCTTACCATTACTTAGGATCTATTGTTAATAAACAACATATTACATCCCAACTAACACAAATTCATATTGACAAATTATCAACCTTGAATGATTTTTAAAAAGTTTTAGGTGATATAAACTGGATTAGACCCTCTTTAGGCATTGCAAATTATCAACTGACTAATTTATTTAATACTTTGAAAGGAGATTCTGATTTAAATAGCCCTCATTCACTTTCACAAGAGGCACGAGAGGAACTCTGTTTAGTACAAAATAAATTACAAAAACTATTTCTTACTCGTATTAGACTTGAATTACCTCTAGAGTTGTTTATACTTCCCTCTCTCCATTCTCCCACCGGACTTCTTGCCCAACAAGAACACCTGATAGAATGGATCTATACCCATTTTAGAGGGACAAAGTCACTTATGCCCTATCTTGATTTGATTGCTTTAATAATTATCAATGGGAGAAATAGAACTAAGACTTTAATTGGCTCCAATTCTCATAAAATTGTATTACCTATTAATAAAGCTCAATTTGAAAATACATTACAAACTTCTACTGATTTCCAATAGCCTTCTTGGACTATTTTGGAGAAATTTCATTTCATTATCCCTCTAATAAACTTTGGAATCTCTTCAAAAATACTGAATTTATTATCTTTCACATTGTTACATCACAACATATACCTCAAGCTGATGTTTTCTATATAGATGGGACTAAAAACACCAAAGCTTCAAAAAAATCTCTCAAAAAATATAAAGTCTTTTATACTAAATTTAACTCTGCTCAACAAAATGAATTATATGCTCTTATTCAGGTTATTCACCCACATCCTTACCTTATTAATATAGTTTCTGACTCTTTATATTCATTTTTTGTATTAAGAAATAGAGAAACTTCTACCATAAATTCTAATCAATCTATTTTCCAACAACTTTTTCTTGAATTACAATCTATTATTAGGGACCGCACTTCCCCCATTTACATTAGCCATATTCGAGCACATTCTAGCCTTCCCGGTCCTATGACTCATGGTAATGAACAAGCTGATAAGCTTGTTTCTTTTGCTACTCCTGAGGAACAACATGCTCTATTGCACAATAATGCTGGCCCCTTACACCAGATTTGGAAAATTCAATACCGCCAAGCTAAAGAAATCATTAATAACTGCTCTACTTGTAGACCCCTACATCTTTGACCCATTGCACAAGGTATCAATCCTCGAAGATTACAACCCAATAAATATGACAAATGGATGTAATTCATTGCCCTGAACTTTCTCCATCTTCTTTCTTACATGTCTGTATCAACACAAATTCTTCTTTTATCTGGGCCACACCTCTTCAAGGTGAGGCTACATGGCACGTTATAACTCACCTATTAGCTTGTTTTGCAGTAATGGAAACTCCTTGTTTTATAAAAACAGAGAATGGCCCTGCCTATATTTCTAGGCAATTTAAACAACTTTTACAATTATTTTCTATTAAACATATTACAGGTATTCCTTATAATCCACAAACACAGGACATAGTTGAACGAACATATCACACACTGAAACTACAAATAAAAAAAAACTAAAAAGGGGGGAATATACAGGAACATTTCTATCTTCATAGATCTCAACACTATATACTCTCTAGTCCTATAACTATTGTTTATACACTCTATTTGTTCTAAATTTTTTAAACTTACCACAAGGAGATATCTTAACAAAAGCAGAAAAACATTTCGAGGAATTGAAGGACACTTCTCTTCCTCTGCCCATTTGGTATCAAGACGGGCTAACTAAACAATGGAAATCTGGGAAATTAATCTTACAGGGAAAGGGGTATGCTTGTATTTCTCCAGAGAGATCCAACGAAATCAATTGGCTCCCTCTTCGAAAGATCCGCCCCAGGAGAGCCCCTGGCATTCAAAATAGAGAAGAAATGACGAAATCCCTGGGAGGAAGAAATTCCAATACAGGCCATGGTGGCTCTAAAAATCTCCAAGAAGCACTGCCCTCGACATCATTGATATCATGATCTCCCTACTTGGGGGCAGATAAAAACCCTTACTAATCAAGCTGAAAATCTGGTTTCTCATCAAGGAATGCCTCAGAATCCGGAAAATATTTTTGTTGTTATGCTTGCTTTGCTTATTTTTGCTTCTCCCGCTCAAGCTGATTTGATTAATCATACTTATTGGGCCTATATGGGCTTCCCTGGTGGCTCAGAGGGTAAAGCGTCTGCCTGCAATGCAGAAGACCTGGGTTCGATCCCTGGGTCAGGAAGATGCCCTGGAGAAAGAAATGGCAACCCACTCCAGTACTTTTGCCTGGAAAACCCCATGGACAGAGAAGCCTCTCAGTTCAATTCAGTTCAGCCGCACAGTCCTGTCCGACTCTTTGCAACCCCATGAATCGTAGCACGCCAGGCCTCCCTGTCCATCACTATCTCCCAGAGTTCACTCAAACTCACGTCCATCGAGTCGGTGATGCCATCCAGCCATCTCATCCTCTAACCCCCCTTTATTGCAGGTTATAAAACAGACAGATAAAGGACCAGTCATATCCACCAATGACTCAGTACATATGCCTCCTCCTTGGAGTTTGGAAGGGCCCTCTCATTCTGAGGAAGAAAAAAAAACTAATTAAATTTCTCTAGGTTATGAAGTCCTTCCTCTATGCGTAGGTCCAGCAGAATTATGCATTAATGTTAGCCGACAAACATGGGCTTTCATCCTGCCTCCAAAAAAGAACTTTCACACATTGCTTGGACTGTTTACTACCCTTTCTTTCTATGAGAACCATGTTAACACTACTAAAACTCTAGAAAAAGGACAAAAATAATTATGCTAAGGGTTTACTTATAAGAACTTTAAATATACTCCTATTTATTGGGAAAGATGTCAAGCTAAATCAGGAAAATTAATGTTTTTGGCCAATTACACCATTGTTGATTGGGGACCCCATGGTATGTGGTTATCTAGGTGCTCAGATGATATTAACAGCACTGTATGTGATTATGCTACTCAAGTAGCATGGAAAGTTACCAAAACTATGATGGAACATTTCCATGACAAAGGGCTCCTTGGGTGGCTTGAAGGCGGAATGGCACCCCCTCACCCTTGAATCATCCTCGATAAATGGATTGGGCCTGAACAATGGGACATTTGGAAACTTGCTGCAAGCACCAAAGAACTTGGAACTTGGACTGGATATTTCACAGGGACCAATCATAGTCATAGTAACTATTCCTTTCACTATAATCATTCATATTTCATACAAGCTTGTGTTCCCCTTCCCTTTGTTATAGCCATAGGGAACTTGCAATTTAATAAGACTTTACATTCTGTGACTTGTATAGATTGCAAATGGTATACTTGTCTTAATTCCTCTATTTCTCTGAAAAACAAATCCCTTTTGATTCTTCAATCTTTACATAATCTGTGGTTGTCGGTAGATCTCCAACGATCCTCTAGGAAGAGGGTCCCATGGCAGGACTTGCCTCCTGGCTACTCACTAAATTACTCCGGCAATCTAAACGATTCATTGGATGGTTAATTCTTGGCATTTTTGGATTAACAGCCATTTGCACCACTGCTGCTGTTGCAGGCATTGCTTTACAAGCCTCAATTCAAGCACAAAACTTTATTCAAAATTGGACCAAGGATGCTGATACTCTGTGGGCCACTCAGGCTCAGATAGATGAGGAAGTTCAAGATGAAATACAGGAACTAAAAACAGCCATCAAGTGGGTCAGAGATCAATTAATAGATTTATAAAAACAAGTAATAGTAAAATGTGATTGAAATTCTACTCAATTTTGTATTACCCCTGTTCGGTTCAACTATAGTGCCTATAACAGGGAATAAATCAAATTTCACTTGCAAGAAATACATGATAATGCTTTCCTAAATGTACAGTTATTACAAAAGGAAATCTTGGAAACCTTCTCTAAAAGTCTGCCCTCTTCCAATAATTTGGAAACTTTAGCTGAACAGCTAGCTGATCAATTTTCTGGGCTTACTCATAGTATTGGGTCTGGTGCTATAACATTGATAGGTGTCCTGGTAATTATATTTGTTGTATACCAATGCCTTTCAACAAAAATTGTTCAAACTAAACAAACTCAATTAGGGCCTTTTTCACAAAAGTAATAAAAAAGGGGGAATTGTCAGGGAACGTTTAATTTTAAGGAATCCTATATGTTTATTTCTGTTTCTCAAGGGCCCTCTGTTCCTTATCAGTTCCTGGAAAACAGGAACGAGCAGAGCTGCACGCAGTTCTCAGGACTGAGGTCATGAGATGGGACACGTACATGGACTCCTTTTAGTAACCTTTTACTTTTCTGCAAAACTATTTGGTTGTGTTCTTATTTCCAAGACATGAATTGTCTTCTGGCCCTGTGACGATTGTTATTCCCCTCGTTACTATTGTTATGGCCCTATGACAACTGTTATTCCCTTATTTATTGTTGTTATGTGTCTGGTTTCAGTGTTTTTGCTCAAATTTATTTTTTGCCTGAAGCTTCCTTATATAACAATATATAAGCACATGCTGCCACGAATAAGGCACCCTTGTTTCACTCGAGACTTGGGTCCTCCACATCTTTCTTTTCGTTGCTTTCTCTTCGTCGACTGCTGTCCCCAGGTCCCAGTCCGTAAAGACTGTAACGCTATCAGAGACCCAAAAACCTCGAACTAAGACATTACTGGATGGTTTCCTGTCAGGGTTATGATTGGGGCAAAATTCAAAGGCAGTAGGAAATTCCAAGCATGAGGACCTACAGATAATATCTCCTTTCATGCTCAAAGTCAACTTGCTTCTCCACTGGGGCAGAAAATGCAAACAGAATATGTCAGATCTGGGGAGATCCTAGAGAACATATCTATTTGTTGTCTCCTCAGAATTCCCCTACCCCTTTCCCAGCAATTCCTGATTTCCATTTAAAGATTCATGTATTTCATGGAAAACTCAATCCTATCTCTGTGCCTGATTCAGAGCAAGGATGACCCAAACTAAGGCAATGAATACATTTCACCAGGCTACTGCAATGGATAAGGAGCTGGTCCAATCAGGACAACTTGCAGAATGGCTGTTGGGAATTCAGGGCAAACCCATTCTTCTCTTTCCTAATACATGAAGTACCATGTAGTCCTGAGATTTCTGGCCACCATCTTGAGATCAGTCTCAGGATGAAATTGCTATCAAAAACCAGATCCCTGGTGACACTATTGAGACATTAAATCAAACCTTATCTGAAGCCACCCCCACTTCTGGAATTTTCCACTTCACTATCCAATGTATTTCCTTTTGTTTTAAGCCAATTTGAATTTGAGGAGCAGGTGGTGGGGGTGGGGGTGGGGGTCGTTTACAACCTAAAGCCTCCTAAGTGATGCAATCAGTGGAATTATCCAGTGCTTTCTTCTCATTTTACAAATGAGGCTTATGGGGAACTGACACACACAAGGTCAAATAGATGCATAGTTGATGGTTTGATACTAGAAGATTAATTTCCTAACTCCTAGTCTGTTCTTTGCTCATAAACTTCTCTGCCCACAAAATTACATGTTGTTTTTATTTAGTTGCTAAGTCATGTCCAACTCTTTGCAGCCCTATACCTGTAGCCCACCAGCCTCCTCTGTCCATGGGATGTGTGTGTGTATGTGTATATAAGCAGTACGTATAGGGAATATGATTTGGGCAGCTCTGTGACTAATCCAGCTTCACCTATCTTTTCCTTTTTCTTCTTTATCTTTGTACCTCTCACACTCTCTCTCTCCTTCCCTTCTCCCTTCCTTCCTTTCATCCCTCATTATTTGTCATGTCACCCTTATTTGAAAGGAGAAAATCCTCTGTTTCAGCTAAGCATGTGGCCTAAGCTCAGGCCTAGTGGTTGCTATGGAAATACTCAGAGAAAATACCTGAAAAGAGATATCAAAGTGAAAAAATGATGTTTTCTCCAAGTAAGAAACAGAGAGATGAAATGAATTACCTTACAAAGCCGTGTACTACCTGTCACTGAAGTATAAACCAGAAAGCTTGCATTTTTTAACCAAATGTTTGGATTTTGTGATCAGATCAGTCACTCAGTTGTGTCCAACTCTTTGTGACCCCATGAATCACAGCACACCGGGCCTCCCTGTCCATCACCAACTCCTGGAGTTCACTCAGACTCACGTCCATCGAGTCAGTGATGCCATCCAGCCATCTCATCTTCTGTCGTCCCCTTCTCCTCCTGCCCCCAATCCCTCCCAGCATCAGAGTCTTTTCCAATGAGTCAACTCTTCACATGAGGTGGCCAAAGTACTGGAGTTTCAGCTTCAGCATCAGTCCTTCCAAAGAAATCCCAGGGCTGATCTCCTTCAGAATGGACTGGTTGGATCTCCTTGCAGTCCAAGGGACTCTCAAGAGTCTTCTCCAACACCACAGTTCAAAAGCATCAATTCTTTGGCACTCAGCCTTCTTCACAGTCCAACTCTCACATCCATACATGACCACAGGAAAAACCATAGCCTTGACTAGACAGACCTTTGTTGCAAAGTAATGTCTCTGCTTTTGAATATGCTATCTAGGTTGGTCATAACTTTCCTTCCAAGGAGTAAGCGTCTAGTGTTAGCAAAATGCCTGCATCCCAGTGGTCTGCTTCCTGAAGACCCAAAGACTAGTCCATGGTCCTGCTCTTTTTTATAATGAAGCATTTCCCTTTGGTAACTTATCTTCCCCCTTATTTTCAGAAAAATAACAACCTTCCCTATTTCCTAAAAACACTTAAATATAAACTATTTATTCATTTAAAAATTATCCATTCATTTATTCAAGAGTATTTGTTGGTCACCTGCTATGTGACAGGTACTGCTAGGTCTTGGAGATCCAATGGTGAGCAAGACACAAATCATTTTTAAACAAAAATTAAATTCCTGATAATGTCTGACCTGTAGAGAGAAGAAAGCAAATGAACAGTAGTGTTAACCACAGTTTCTTTTCTTAAAAAAAAAAATAGTTCTTAAGTAAATGTGAAAGTTGTTAACATTTGGAAAATTTTAGTTGTTGATTACATGGGTACTTGTTATGTTTTTCTTTATGATTTCTTCTATTTTTTCAATTAAAAAACAGTTTGTAAGCATAAATAAAAGGCACGCTAATAGGACATCAGACTAAAGTGTGCCAAGGATAGAGGTGGGGGGAAATTGGGGGGCCAGTGAGTTTTGATTGTTCTTTCAAGATATCTGGCATATAAGAGAGGAGAAAGAGAGGGTAGAAGAAAAATGAGGGTCAAGTCATTTTCTCCCTATTGGGAAAGACTTGAGCAATTTCAAATGCTAATGGGAAGGACCTGATTGAGAGGGAGGGTTTGAATATGCAACAGACAGATGGGGAAATTGTTCCCAAAAGGATAGAGTGTGAGGATTCAAAGCGCAGAGAGAGAGGCCAGTGTTAGAATGGACAGCTTGCCTCTCTTTCCACATCAGAAAGCAAGGTTCTGATGCAGTTAAGTTTGTGGTCTTCGTGGTTAAAAATTGAGGATGCTCTGGTTGATGGTTCCATAAGGCGCATGCACGCACACACACACACACACACACACACATAATCTGAAACTTTAGAAAGATCAGAAGTCATTGTGGGGACTGGCTTACTTAGCTCTTCATTGCTAAGCTGAGCAGAATGCCATCTTACTACTGAAATCCAGGTTCACTTGACTTCTGCCCACCCTAGGAGTGCTAACTGTTGCTATTAACTTCTCACTGTCAAAAGAGCCCAGATTTTTTTTTCTTCTCATCTTTCCAACAGCTGTCTTGATTCAGGACTTCTTCATCCTTTAAGTAGATTATTTCAACAGCTTCCTAATTGACCTTCCTGTCCCAATCCAGTTTCCACACTGGAATAAGAATTCTTTTGCTAAAACATAATTCTATTAAAAGAACTTCTGTGGCTAAAACTGCTCCATAGCTTTTCACTTATTTTGAGATGGAGGCTCGTCTCCTACAGCCAACACACAAGATGCTTTATAACCTGGACCTGGTCTGGCCCTGATCTTTCCTCCATGTACACTCGTTCTCTAAACTACTAAAATGCTTACAGTTCCTCCGTTTCACCATGCCCTCTCTTGTCTGCGGGCTTTTACGCTAGTTGTCTCCTCTGTCCAGTTCATTTACTTCCACTGCCTAACTTTTACCTGGATAACTGCTAATTTATTCCTCAGGTCTCCTCTTAGATGTCATTTTCCAGAAACCTCTGCTGACACCCCAGAGCTGGCGCGGCTGCTACTTAACAGGACATCAAAGTCATCCTGGCTACATCTGTCACAGCATTCATCTGTTTCCATCTCTCTTTGGATCATATCCGTATTTTAAGACAAAATCTTTGTTAAGTTTACCACTATATCCCCAACATTTTGCACAAAGTCTGGCTTATAAAATAAACATTTAAAAATTATTTGTCAGTTAAATGAAAGAGAAGTGAATGAATGGACTTTTTACAGAAGGTAAAATTGTCACTCAGGATGAGCAAAGGCCCTACCTGAACTCCTCCCCAAGTAAGTGAATAGTAAATCTGAATCTTGAGTTCTCCCTTCCCCTCCTTTCTCCTCTCCTCTTCCCTCTTTCCTTCTACTCCCTCCCCTTCTCATTCTCTCTTACCTTGAAAGATTTTACCCACATGGCCAGCCATCCATATGATGATGATTCACAATGACGATGATGTGTATTTTCAGCCTATGGCTCTTTTCAGGGCTCCAAAGTCACATCCAGAAGTCTAGTCAACATTTCCTTTTGAAGGGATTATGGAGATTTCAAGCTTAACACCATTAAACTAATTTCAGCTTTACTTTCAAAACTTTATTGAGTCTGATTGGCCCAATAAGGAACAGGCAACTATTCTTGTTCCCAAACAGTATGTTATATACCAGGCAGGGATGAGCACAGAATGATAGGCGCAAGGAGGGAAAGTTTCTCATTTATGCCAAGGTCAGATATGACCTCCTAAAGAAATGATGTAGAAGAGGAATATTTTTAACACAGCTAACTCTCAGCATTACTCCTCCATCTTTGGATCCAGAAAGTCCTTTGGTCAATTATCAGCATTGTCTCCTCTTTGGTTGGCAGATGTCCCTGACTTTGAATATAAACATCTGACATTCTAATTTAGACTCCTCCACAAGAGCTGGACTGCCATCCTGCCTTGGCGCCCAGCTCAGTTCCTCTGTTGCAAGTCCTGACTCCAAAATTCTGTGTGATAATAAAATACAAGATCATAGTTTTGAAATAGAGTGTGCATCTGGTGTGGACTGTTGTTTTGGTTTAATTAGGACTTGCTGTTTCCTGAACTCCTATAATTTCACTTGATGAATTGTATTAGTTACTTGCTCTGCAGACTTTGTGGAGAAGGCAATGGCACCCCACTCCAGTACTCTTGCCTGGACAATCCTATGGACGGAGGAGCCTGGTAGGCTGCAGTCCATGGGGTTGCTAAGAGTTGGACACAACTGAGCGTCTTCACTTTCACTTTTCATTGTCATGCACTGGAGAAGGAAATGGCAACCCACTCCAGTTTCTTGCCTGGAGAACCCCAGGGATAGGGGAGCCTGGTGGACTGCCGTCTATGGGGTCACACAGAGTCAGGCATGACTAAAGCAACTTAGCAGCAGCAGCAGACTTTGAACATGAGGCATTTATCAGGGGAAATGACTCCTTCTTTCCCCTTTAGAAGTTAACTTTTGGTGCATTTAGACAAGTAACTGTGTCTGTTTGTTTGGTTATTATCTATCTCTAGGATTACAAATATCCGATATTTGCTGCTCTGTAGGAAGATGGGCCTGGCTCTGACATGCATTCAGCACATTCTAATGTGCTCCTATGTGTACAGTACAATGGGAGTTATGAAAACAGGTGAAATACTCTTACTCTTCTAAGAATTCTCAAACCAGTTCAAGAGAACAGACCCACTAATAAGTTAACTAACAGTTTAAGGCAGACCAAGATAAGAGACATAATAGATGTAATTATCCCTGTCATTTGTTTATCCTGGCTCAGTTTACAAAGAAATTCCATGAACGTCACAGCATTTGATCCTCACAAGGGCTCTAGGAGATAGGCGTTATTTTCCTCAATTTAGAGTCACAGATAACCAAGGCTCAGAGAGATTAAATGTCTTTCCCATGTTCTGAAGGCTAATCATTGACACATGAATCTTTTGATCCAGTGGAGCACAATGGAAGGACAGAGGAAGGAGAGAACAACTTAAGTCAAACAGTAAGACAAAGTCTTATGCAGAAGGTATGATCTAAGTTGAGTTTCTACTGTCTGGAACAGAAGTAAAAGGGAAAGAAATTCCAAAGAGGAGAAACTTTTAAGTAAAGAGATCTGTGGAAGTGGGAAAATAGAAAGCAATCTGAGTAACTAAGACATTCCACCAAAACTAATGGAACAAAACAGTTTTCTGGTGATTCAGTGGTTACCACTCTGCTCTTCCAATGCAGGGGGCTCAGATTTGATCCCAGGTATGGGACCTACTTCAATGAAGTTCTACTTCTACTTCTGCTTTATCGACTACACCAAAGCCTTTGACTGTGTGGGTCACAACAAACTGTGGAAAATTCTTCAAGAGGTGGGAATACCAGACCACCTGACCTGCCTCCTGAGAAATCTGTATGCAGGTCAAGAAGTAACAGTTAGAACTGGACATGGAACAACAGACTGGTTCCAAATAGGAAAAGAAATGCATCAAGGCTGTATATTGTCACCCTGCTTATTTAACTTATAGGCAGAGTACATCATGTGAAATGCTGGGCTGGATGAAGCACAAGCTGGAATCAAGATTGCCAAGAGAAATATCAATAACCTCAGATATGCAGATGACACCACTCCTATGGCAGAAAGTGAAGAAGAACTAAAGAGCCTCTTGATGAAAGTGAAAGAGGAGAGTAGAAAAGTTGGCTTAAAACTCAACATTCAGAAAACTAAGATCATGGCACCTGGTCCCATCACTTCATGGCAAATAGATGGGGAAACAATGGAAAGAGTAAGAGACTTTATCTCGGGGGGGGTTCCAAAATCACTGCGGATGGTGACTGTGGCAATGAAATTAAAAGACACTTGCTCCATGGAAGAAAAGCTATGACCAGCCTAAATGGCATATTAAAAAGCAGATTTTACTTTGCCAACAAAGGTCCATCTAGTCAAAGCTATGGTTTTTCCCGTAGTCTTGTATAGATGTGGGAGTTGGACTATAAAGAAAGCTGAGCACCGAAGAATTGACGCTTTTGTAATGTGATGTTGGAGAAGACTGTTGAGAGTCCTTTGGACTGCAAAGAGATCAAACCAGTCCATCCTTAAGGAAATCAGTCCTGAGTATTGATTGGAAGGACTGATGCTGAAGCTGAAACTCCAATACTTTTGCCACCTGATGCGAAGAACTGACTCATTAGAAAAGACCCTGTTTGGATGGCATCACCGACTCAATGCACATGAGTTTGAGTCAGCTCTGGGAGTTAATGGCGGACAAGGAGGCCTGGCGTGCTGCAGTTCATGGGGTCACAAAGAGGCAGACACGACTGAGTGACTAAACTCAACTGAACTGGGACCTAAGATCCTGACAGGGCCAAAAAAAAAAAAAAAAAAAGCCATGTAAAATTAATGGAACAAATATAAATTGGATATCATATTAATTACTTGACATAAACTCAAAAGAAAAATGTTATTACCCTGAAGGATTATGTAGGTTGAGGGGAAACATAAACACAAAATAAGTAAGATTAATATAAGAAAATACCTACATAGTAGTCCTACTGGGAAGTACACATAATATAGGAACAGGGCTTTCATTTTTACTTGTATTTTAGTTTATTGTTACATTGAGTGCAGGGAGGGTGGTTTTTAAAGAAATGCATGAAGATTAAATTGCACTAAAGAAATCAATGTTTTAGGAGATACTAGGCATTATGGCAACCCACTCCAGTGTTCTTGCCTGGAGAATCCCGGGGACGGCAGGGCCTGGTGGGCTGCCGTTTATGAGGTTGCACAGAGTCAGACACGACTGAAGCAACTTAGCAGCAGCAGTAGCAGCAAACATTAATGGGTCTGGAGAATGAGAAAATAGGTAGAAGCTCTGAGTAAGCAGGGCTGCCGGCCAGCTTCAGCACGCACAGCAAGTGTTTACCTGGTGCACACGGGAGCGAGCAGTAGTGTGGTCTAGCAATGCTTATTGGCCTTGAGAAGGGATTGATGGATTTAAGGAAAATAAGGGGAACTTTGCCTGTGAGGTGCTGAGCTGTGCTGACTCACCCACCTAGAAACAAAGGGAGGAGAGAAACTGGAGGAAGATAGCTCTGGAGACCAGGTGGGCAGAAATGTAGCACGTGTGTATTAACTGAGTCTGATGTGTTCTTGGTCAGGCACTGGCAGGCAGAGAAACTTGACTTCATTCAATCCTTTTATCACATTTTGAAATAGATCAAAAATGGGTCATAACATGTTTTGCAGGTGGTAAACAGTCTCAGAGAGTTAAATAAGTTCTCAAAGTTACATCATTAGGCTGCAGCAGAGCCGGCAAATTCACAAAATTTGGGGGAATTAAAAGAAGTGCTGTGATCAGATGTGGAAGACTGCGTATGTGCATGTGAATGTGTGTAGATGTGGCAGTAACTAGAGGACTATATTTAGCTGAAGAAGGCTTGTATTTTGTTTTAAAAATGAAAGATAATGAAAGCGTATTTGTGTTCTGGTGAGAATTACCAAAGGACGGTTAAAGATTGATGATGGGGACAGTAGGAAAGCTAAGGAGCCAAGTTCTGTTGAAGACCCAAGGGGTGGAGTCAGAGCACAAATGGGGACAAAGGAGGACATTTCTTCCATCTCAGAGAAGAGAACAAGGTGACAGTTGGGGAAATGCAGGCACGACACGGTGGCAATTCCAATGTCTGCCTTTATCAAGGTCTGTCCTTGTTTTTCAGTCTGTTTGCCACCAATTAACCTTTTCGTGTACTTGTTTTCACAGCTTTATCGAGATATACTTAACATACAATAACTGGTAGGTATTTAAAGTGTATAATTTGATAAATTTTGACTTATATATACATCTCTGAAACCATCAACCCAAGCAAGACAATGAACATAACCATCAGCAGCTGAGCTGTTGTGTGTCCCTTTGTAATTTCTCCTTCCAGCAAAGATGGTTTTGTTTCCTTGCTTAATCTATATACTTCTAATTTCCTTTGATTGCTTTATTGCATTAGCAAATATATCCATTACTATGTTGAAAAGGAGTGATGAGGGGGCATATCCTACACTTGCACATGATTTTAGTGGGAAAGCTTCAAGTTTGTCACCATCAAGTATGATGTTTAGCTGTAGGGTTTTCTGTAGAGAGTTTGATTAAGTTGAGAAAGTTTCCTGTATTCCTAGTACACTGAGAGTTTTTATCACAATTAGGTATTGAATTTTGAATTTTATAAGTGCTTTCTCAGCATCTGCTAATATGATCCTGTGATTTTCTGTTATAGTCTGTTGATTCAGTGGGCTACATTAACTGATTTTTGAATATTGAACCTGGATTAAATCACACTTGGTTGTATCATATAATTATTTTTATACTTATTTGGATTCAGGATGTTTTCTTCATCTTCAAAGATATGCCTTACTGTTGTTTTGGCATTTATTCTCTTTACAGTTCTTTGAGCTTCCCAAGTCTGTGGTTTGGTGTCCAACATTAATTTGGGAAAAAATTTTGAATATTTCTTCAGTTCCTTTTTCTGTTTCTTCTCTTTCTGATATTACCATTTTATCTATGTTATTCCTTTGGGAGTTGTCACACAGTCCTTGGATATTCTTTCTGTGTTCTTTAGTTTCCAAATATTTGGGAATTTATGCATATCTTTCTGTTACTGGTTTTGATTTAATTCATTTGTAGTCAGAGTACGGGGCTTCCCAGATGGTGCTAGTGGTAAAGATTCCACCTGCCAGTGCTGGAGATGCAAGAGACTCAGGTTCGATCCCTGGGTTTCAAAGATCCCCTGGAGTAGGAAATGACAACCACTCCACTGTTCTTGCCTGGAAAATTCCATGGACAGAGGAATCTAGCAGGTTACAGTACTTGGGACCACAAAGAGTAGGATATAACGGAGTCAGAATATACATTTTGTAAGATTTCAATCCCTGGAAATAAGCCTAAATTTGTTTTATGGAGCAGAATATGGTGTATTTTGGTAAATATGCCATTGCATCTGGAAAAAAAATGTGTGGTCTGCTGTTGTTAGGTGGGATTTGTGAACGTCAATTAAATCAGGTTGGTTGATAGTGCTGTTCAAGTCTTCCATATCCTTACTGATATTCAGCCCAATTATTCCACCAGTTATAGACATACCTCACTTTGTTTCACTTTGCATTATTGTTCTTTGCAGATATGGTGTTTTTTTACAAGTTGCAGATTTGAAGCAACCCTATGCTGAGCACATCTATCAGCACCATTTTTCGCAACATCATTTCCTCACTTCGTTTGTGTCTCTGCATCACATTTTTGCAATCCTCACAAAGTTTTTTTTTTTTTTTAATATTTTTGTTATTTGTGTCATGGTGATCCATAATTAGTTGTTTTTGATGTTACTGTTATAATTGTTTTGGGGGCACCATGAATTATGCCCATATGAGAGTGGACTTCATTGAAAATGTTGTGTGTCCTGAATGCTTCATTGACCTGCCTTTCACCCTCCTCCCTCCTCCTTAGGCCTTACCATTCGCTGAGACATAACAATATTAAAATTACACCTATTAATAACCCTGTGGTGGTCTCTAAGTAGTCAAGCGAAAGAAAGAGTCGCATATCTCTGACTTTAAATCAGAAGCTAGAAATAAACTTAGTGAAGAAGGCATATTGAAAGCTGAAAGAGAACAGAAACTGAGCCTCTTGCACCAAACAGCCAGGTTGTGAATGCAAAGGAAAAGCCCTTGAAGGAAATTAAAAGTTCTATTTCAGTGAATACACAAACAATAAGAAAGCAAAACAGAATTTTTTTGCTGATGAAAGTTTTAGTGGTCTTGACAGAAGATCAAAGAAGCCATAACATTCCCTTAAGTCAAAGTCTAATCCAGAATAAAGCCCCAACTCTCTTCAATTCTAAAAAGGCCACGATTGATGAGAAAGCCTCAGAAGAAAAGTTTGAAGCTAGCAAAGATTGGCTTATGAGGTTTAAGAAAAGAATCTGCTTCTATAACATAAAAGTGAAAAGTGAAGCATCAGGTGTGAATGTAGAAGCTGCAACAAGTGTGAATGTAGAAGCTCCAGCGAGTTACTCAGATCTAGCTAAGATAATGGAGGTGGCTACAGTCAAGAGTAGGCTTCCCAGGTGGGTGGGAAGAATCAGTGATAAAGAATCTGCCTGCCATACTGGCGATGCGGGTTCAGTCCCTAAGTCGAGGGGATCCCCTGGAGAAGAGAATGGCAACCCACTTCAGCATTCTTGCCAAGGAAGTCCCATGGACAGAGGATCCTGGTGGATTACAATCCATGGGATTGCAAAGAGTAGGACACAATTTAGCTACTAAACAACAACACACACTAAGCAACACTGTTTCAATGTAGAACAGCCTTCTATTGGAAGAACATGTCATCAAGGACTTTCATAGCTACAGAAGTCAATGCCCAGCTTCAAACTTAAAGGACACACTGATTCTCTTGCTGGGAGGTAACGTAACTATTAACTTTAAGTTGAAGCCAATGCTCATTTGTTGTTGTTCAGTCACCAAGTTGTGTCTGACTCTTTGCAACCCTATGGACTGCAGCACACCAGGCTTCCCTGTCCCTCACCATCTCCCAGAGTTTTACCATTCTGAAAATCCTAAGGTCCTTAAGAATTATGCTAAATCTACTTGGCCTGTGTTCTATAAATGGAACCACAAAGCCTGAATAAAAGCACATCTCTTTACAATATGGTTTACTGAATATTTTAAGCCTATTGTTGACACCTACTGCTCAGAAAAAAAAGATTCCTTTCAACATAGTACAGCTTACTGACAATGCACCTGGTCATTCAAGAGCTCTGAAGGAGATGGACAATGAGGTTACATGCCTACTAACACAACATCCATTCTGCAGCCCATGGATCAAGGAGTAACTTCAATTTTCAAATGTTCATATTTAACAAATACATTTTGTCACTCTATAGCTGTCATAGATAGGGATTCTTCTGTTGGATCTAGACAGAGTAAATTGAAAATCTTCTGGAAAGGATTCACGATTGTAGATGCCATTCAGAACACTCATGCTCTGTGACAACCTAGAGGGGTGGGATGGGGTGAGAGGTGGGAGGGAGATTCAAGGAGGAGACATATGTATACTTATGGTTGATTTATACTGATGTATGCAAGAAACCAACACAATATTGTAATTATCCTTCAATCAAAAATAAATTAAGAAAGAATGGTAGTGGATAGAAAATGCTAGTAGAAAAATATGAAAACAAAAAAAAATTCAATATAATTTTAGATGCCACCAAAATAATGAAACTGGAATTTTATAAAATCACCATGTATTAGTGAGATAAAAATGCACTGTCATATGCAACTAATTGTCTTGGTTATTTGATGTATTAATAGAAAACTCTTTAGATAAAAATGAAAAAAATAACCCTCATGATTCATGGGAAGCAGTGAACAGGAACAGTAGTGCAGAAGAAGTTGATTCCAACCCTCATAAATGAGGTTAAGGGATTCAAGACTTCAATGGAGAAAGCAACTGCAGAAGTTATGGAAATATCAAGAAAACTAAAATTATAAGTGGAGTCTGAAGATGTAACTTGCTGCGATCTCATGATAAAACTTAAACAAATGAGGAGTTGCTTCTTCTAGGTAAGCAAAGAAAGTGGTTCCTTGAGATGGAAACTACTAGTGATGATGCTGCCAAGACTGTTGAAATGACAACTAAGTATTTAGACTATTACATAATCTTAATGAGTAAAGCAGTGGTATAGTTTTAGAGGATTGATTCTAATTTTGAAAGAAGTTCTTCTGTAGGCAAAATGCCATCAAACAGCATTGCTACAAAATAGTTCATGCGAGGAAGAGTTAATAGATGCAGAAAGCTTCATTGCTCTCTTATTTTTAGAAATTACCATAGCCACCCAAGCCTTCAGCAACCAAAATTCTCATCAGTCAGCAGTCATCAACACTGAAGAAAGACCCTCTACCAGCAAAAAGATTATGATGCACTGAAGGCTTAGATGTTTGTTAGAACACATAGCAATAAAGTATTATTTAATTAAGGTAGATAACATTATTTTTCAGACATAATGCTATTCATACTTAATATTCTACAGTATGATATAAACATAACATTTTTGATGATTTGAGAGAATAGCATTGAAACATGCACATTACCTTTTGTAAACTAAATGACCAGTGCAAATTCAATGCATGAAACAGGGCACCCAAAGCCAGGGCTCTGGGACAACTCAGAGGGATAGTGTGGGAAGGGATGTGGGAAGGAAGTTCAGGATGGGGGACACATATATACCCTTGGCCAATTCATGTTGATGTATGGCAAAAACCATCACAATACTGTAAAGTAATTATTCTCCAATTAAAATAAATTAAAATAAGTTTTAAAAGTAAATACATAGAGAATCAAAAAATGTTTATATACACTAGGAAACTAAAGAATCTGTGACTTGCTTTATTGCAATATTTATTTATTGCAAAAATTCAGAGCCAAACCAGCATATCACCAAGGTATGCTTATACTGAGAGAGGGATGTTGAAAAGTTTTCTCTGACATCTAATTTGCCTTATGTTAATATACCACCCTAGTGCTTTTATTTTTTAGCATTTTGTAAGATATCTCTTTGTACATATTTTTTACTTTTAACTTATTTATGTCTTTATATCTAAAGTGAATTTCTTATGGAAAGCATATATTCCAATCTTGTTTTGTAATATAATCTAACAATTTCTACTTCTTAATCGTGTCTAGCTTATTAACATTTAATGTGATTATTGACATGGATGAGATGGTTATTGACAGAGGAGGAGATGGTTGAATGGCATCACTGCGTCTATGGGCATGAGTTTGAGTAAGCTCTGGGAGTTGATGATGGACAGGGAAGCCTGGTGTACTGCAATCCATGGGGTCGCAAAGATTCAGACACAACTGAGTGACTGAACCAAACTGAACTAATTGACAAGGATGGTTCTAATTCCAACAGAATGATGTTTTATTTACTCTTTTGTCAGGCTTTTTTCCCCTTTTCTCTCTTTTTCTACCTTCTTTTGATTAATTTTTATGGTTCTATTTTTTCTCATTTTTTGGCTTATTAGCTATAACTAATTGTTCTTTTTTTAGCTGGTTGCTTTAGGGGGTTGGGCTTCCCTGGTGGCTTGGATGGTAAAGAATCTGCCTATAATGCAGGAGACCCAAGTTCAATCCCTGGGTTGGGAAGACCCCCTGAAGAAGAAAATGGCAATCCATTCCAGTATTCCTGCCTGAAGAATTCCATGGACAGAGGAGATTGGTGGGGTTCTCTGTCTGTGAGTCCATGGGGTAGCAAAGAGTTGGACACAACTGAGTGACTTTCATTCATTCACTCACTCACTCACTCACTTTGCTGCTGCTGCTGCTGCTGCTGCTGCTAAGTCACTTCAGTCGTGTCCGACTCTGTGTGACCCCACAGACGGCAGCCCACCAGGCTCCCCCATCCCCGGGATTCTCCAGGCAAAAACACTGGAGTGGGTTGCCATTTCCTTCTCCAGTGCATGAAAGGGAAAAGTGAATGTGAAGTCGCTCGGTCGTGTCGGACTCTTAGTGACCCCATGGACTGCAGCCTACCAGGCTCCTCCGTCCATGGGATTTTCCAGTCAAGAGTACTGGAGTGGGGTGCCATTGCCTTCTCTGTCACTCACTTTAGGGGGGCTATAATATATATATTTAAATTTTCAAAGTAAACTTTTAAGTAATATTATACCATTTCATGTAGAGTCTTAAAAGTGAAAAAATATTGCTACTTCTCTTCCCATTCTTTGTTCTATTTTTATTTTATACAATAAAATTTGTTTTACTGTCTTTACATTGTTTCCAAATGGCAGTCTGCTCTCCTTATATTTGCTTTCTCTGAATATAATATACCCCTATATCTCCCCTACCCTCCTGCCTGGCAGTTTCTACATTTTTCTGCATATCACTGATATGAACAATTTGATTACAAAGCACAAAGGGAAATCAGGAATACCTAACCAGAGGCAGGGCATGATGTAACCCACATGTGACATAAAGAAATCCACAGTGGTCATGCAGAAATGAGATAAACGTCAGCATAGATTTGGAATGAAATCTGGCATGAGACTAAGGAGAAGGAAAATAGAAAAAGGAAAATGGAGAAGATTTTTCCTCTCCAAAACACAGAAATGTTTCAGTTCTCTGTTATATCCAAAGGGTAACCATGGGAGATTCATCATATATCAGGCTGAATTTTAATTTTACTTAGAGATTAACTTTTTAATAATCCATGTGGTAAAAATATAATTAAGAGATCAGTATTTATTTCCCAGAAGTTGTGAATTACCCTAGAGTATTCCCTGAACTCTTATCTCTGAGAATCAATCAATTTATGAAGATATACATAAAAAATATTTCTTAGGGTGACTTAAAGGATTTCAAAAATTGATATAAGCTGATATTGCAAGTGTATTTCAAGAGAGTAGGATTGCAGATATCTTATTTCAAATATAGGACTTTCATTTTAGCCCTGCTAACATTCTATTTATATAACCTTGAGAAAGTCACTTAACCACTGAAGGCTTAATTTCTTCAACTATAAAATGAATGTAATAAAATTACTGTTCCTTATCCAACTGATTGGAGTATTGCAAGGATCAGATAGCACAATGCTTATGAAAATATTCTGTCAACTATAAAAGACTATACAAATATTAATTTTAATTATTCATAAAAATTTAATGTAGCTTAAGGTGAAGTGAAGGTTCATGAATCTACCGACTTCACAGCATGCCACAGATTATAACAAAAATAAAATAGAAAAAATTAAATCAGGACAAGAAAGGATTGAGTTCACCTGATTTTAGATAGTAACCTATGTAAACCACTCCTCAAATGAGTTTTGTCTTTGAGTTGCCAATGTTAGAGTAACCCATTTCTAGTGAGATTGGAGGAAAGACAAGAGAAAAACTACTCTTCTTAAATAGTATGATTTATTCCTAGTCCCCAAATTATGACAGGAAGTTGGTTGACTATGCAACCCACACACAGAAAACAGCAGTGTTCACTCAAGCCAAGAAGGAAGTGAATTTTTTTATTTGTCTAAGCCAGCAATACTATCGCAATGAGGCACACTATATATAAAAGTTTGACACCTAGTGGATATATTAGGCATAAAACCTAAAGTCATGAACTAAAGTAAGGCTTTATGAATGCCAAGGAGTTAGGAAGAAGATCCACCTTGAAGTAATACCAGCATAGCATTTTCTTTGTACACTGAAAAAGCCTTCAAGAAACTCTTGGTGAGACTGACAATTTTTTCTGTAGTTCTCTCTTAGTACTGTCTGCAAGGCCAATTTAAAAACATGCCCATTCTTGAGGTTTCCCTGGTGGCTCAGTGGTAAAGAATCTGCCTGCCAATGTGGAAGGAGTGGGTTTCATCCCTGGTCCAGGAAGATCCTGCATGCCATGGAGCAACTAAGCCCAAGAACCACAACTATTGAGCCCACCAACAGCAACTACAGAAGCCCGTGCACTCTAGAGTCCATGCTCTGCAACAAGAGAAGCCACTACAATGAGAAGCCCGCACACCGCAACTAAGACTAGCCCCTGCTCTCCACAACCAGAGAGAAGCCACACGTCAGTGAAGACCTGGCACGGCCATAAATAAATAATATTCCCATTCTTGAAAATTCTTCATATAAGTTGCCCCAATCAGAAAGTTTCCCGATTCTTCTTGCAAATTCCAGTCAGCATCCACCTACCACCTGACTCCTATTGAAGCAGGATGTTCACCAGTCAGAAGAATATAGGATTAGAGCAGATCTTTTCATTTATTCATTCATTCATTACTTGGCATTTTTCATGTTCTGCACACCAAGCACTGTTCTATTCACATATTAACTCACTTAGTGTTTAATTATTTAATCAACATGATGACATTTGTTGAGTTTATACTGAGCTCTTACAATATATCAGATCCTATGCTTGTTAAATAGTCCTTCCCTCAAGGAACTCACAGTAAACTAGCTGAAGCAGAAATATAACACAGTGTGTTATAATGATCTGTCCAAGACCAGTGATTAAATATGCAGAGAGAAGTAGAGAGTCATGGAGAAGCGATACTTAATCTCAGAAATGGAAATGGAGGGAGTGTCAAAGACAGTTTCATAAGGAAAGTGTCACCTGAGTGCTGAGCCTTATGTATGAGCCAGTCAGTGGAGAAGGTAGGGCTGAGGGAGGGGAGAATGAGTCTGTAGAGTGGAATGGGGCTGAGCTGATAGTGAAGAGAATGTTACATGCAGAGGGGAAAGCAGAAACAAATGCACAGAATCAATAAGCCATATGTGATGTGTGGAAGCCACAATTAGCTGGAAGATACAGACAGAGGCAGAGTGCAAGAGATGAGGCTGAAGGTATGGACAGGGCTGAATGAAGGAACTTAGTCCTTGACGTGTCAAAAATGAAAGTCCACTGAAGAATAGGGGGATAAGAGTTCAGATTTGTATTTTACATAGTAAACATAATTTAGATAGTCTGGTTGATAGAGCATACATGACTGGAAAGGTACAACCCGTTAGGACATCTGTTGATGTTGTTTTAGTCATGTCCGAATCTTTTGCAACCCTGTAGACTATAGCCCACCAGGCTCCTCTGTCCGTGGGATTTTCCAGGCAAGAATCCTGGAGTGGGTTGCCATTTCCTCTCCAGGAGATCTTCTTGACCCAAAGGTCAAACCCAAGTCTCCTGCATTAGCAGGCAGATTCGTCACCACTGAGCCACCATGGAAGCTCTAGGAAATCTGTACTATTTAGAATAAATATAAACCCAACAAATGACTCTATTGTCAGTGTAATAAACTACTCTACAGCTTTCTATAGTGAACTTGAGTATACACATAGTGAATCAACTATACCAAGGAAATCTTAACTATTTTTTAGTCTTCATTAAACTTTAAAATTGAAGGGAGCCACAAGTATGCCCATTTCTGGTTGAAGACTAAAGAGAATGGGAAAGCGTCAGACCTTCTCCCTCCTACTCTTGACTTGGCCATCGACTAGCTGTGAGTCATTGAAACCAGACTCAAGTTCCTCAACCACAAAATAAATGGATTGGTGCTCAAGTGCTATTTAAACTCGAAAGTTCTGTGAAGCAATTTTCATTCTTTTTTAGAATTTTCTTAGTCTTCAAAGGGAATTGGAAACAGATATATAAGTACCTTTATATAGCTTATCTTTCAGTGTTTGTGAGACAAGTGGTGTGAATATGTATGATAATTAAACCTCACAGATCTGCAACATGAACATTGAAGATTTAAACACACATACGGTACTCATATTAAATAGTACATAATACATTTCTGTATATGCCAGGATACTAAACTAACTATCTCGAATACCCTTATGTGCCAACATAGTGAGTCAAATCTAATTTTTTAACTTAATTTTTAAAAATTCCTTCTTTACTTATCCTTGAAAGATGCTCTGATGGAATTTATAATTTGGAAAAAAGCAAAAACTAGCCAAAGGCTTTAATCAAGGGGAAAAATTCAAGTATTTTAATCAAAGTTACATTAACATTTAAATTGTCAATAATGATCATTTTTGAATGTGCTATTGGGATAGAAAACCAGCGGTCATTTCTTATAACTTGACAATGTGTTTCCACAACATACCTAATTTTTATCATGATAAGTTTCATAGCAGGTAGTAAAAGGATGTACTTTGCTGAAAACCATTAATAATGCTGGATAAGCCAGTAAATGATTATCCTGCATATACTCAAACGTAAACAAGACCCTGATTTATGATCTGGAGTGTTCCTTCTCTTTCAGGGTATTCATGAGGGGCCTCTACTTGTTTTATCTGGGAACCACACCATCTACAACGGTTCATTTTTATGGTCTTTGATTTCAGCTCAGCTGATTAGATCTACCATCTACCACTCAAATCATTAATGATGTACAATCATAAAATGTACACAATGAATGACTAACCATGGCATTGTCCTGTGATCAGGGATGTGATGCCTTGCCAATAACTGGGTATATATGCTCATCTTATGAATGAAAATTGAATTATTTAATCACCAGTTATCTAGGCTGTCCATCTGTTTAAAACAAAGTCATAATTATTTATTTCCTTCTCCAAGTGTCAACTCAGACTTTAGTTTTTCTTGAACAGCATGATTGTATGTGCGTATATGTGAACGGAAACACACACTGTATGAGAAGAGTGCAAACTGTGTAAGAAGCCCATGACGGGAAACAACCAAGTAACATGGATCTAGAAGCGGGTATAAGCGGTCATAAGACTGCCAGCAGCTGGCAGAAAGTTAAGGGGAAATGCCTGCCTGGGAAAAGAGAATGCCTTGGGCAAACATCAAAGCACTGCTTCTGAGAGGGGCAATTTTTATATTGCTGTTGGCAGGGATGAACACTCATTCAAATCATTCAAAGGCCCTACAAAAAAGGTTTGGCATATTCTGCACTTGGCAGGAGCCAGTTGGGACTATGGTATTTATTCCCTTCCAACCCTTGAAACTTACATGACGCCTCCCTGTCTCCAGTCTCAGACTGACAGCTTGGGGTGGTCGTGTTCAGGCCTCTGTGACAAGAGCAGACTGCAGGGGTTTTGTATTTGGTGGAGCAAGGCAGCAATCCACTGCAGAAACACAACGGAGACCGAGACAGACAGGCTGCCTTTAGCTGAAAAGTTTCTGGAGCACTGAACTGCTGTGTTCGGTGGTCTTTCAAATGGGGTGCCTGCATCCCAGGGACAAAAGTGATCCATTAGGACACAGGATGAAATTATTAGGATGTGTCATATTTACATAAATTTACATTTATTTTGCTTTGTGTATATTTTATGATATACGGTATATCAGTACAAGTGTGTATGTATTATAAATACATACATTTGTGTATTTATGTATTTAGTAACTTCAGTTATATTCAACTCTTTGCAACCCCATGGACTGTAGCCCACCAGGCTCCTCTGTCCATGGGATTCTCCAGGCAAGAATACTGGAGTGAGTATCCATGCCCTCCTCCAGAGGATCTTCCCAATCCAGGGATTGAACTCCTGTCTCCTGCATCTCCTGTATTGCAGGCAGATTCTTTACCCACTGAACCAATTTAATGGGAGGACAATTTAAAACATTTTTTGTTAATAGGGACGCACAGTCAAATACTTTTGCATATCACTGAAGTTGTTTCTCTGGCTACTGCATGCATTTATTGACAACGGTCTTTCTTTGCCTCTGAAAGAGTGCCCTAAATTCCATAGTTGTTTTTGGCTACTCTTTCTCATTGTTATTAATTGTCTCTTTGAAAAAATATCACCTGTATCTGTAGGTAGTCTGTAATCAGTCCCCGTGTTTCTAAGAGTGAACACTTCAAATATTTAATTTTTAAAAATATAGAAGAAGGTACAATTTATCTAAGGCTTTTGACCAGTTGGAGGGATATTAGGAATTTGTAGGGGATATGATGAATGATTAGGTATTTCAAGTTGCAGTATGGCTTAGGCTATTATAAGGGGCTTTATTTTATCTATACGTACTGTGAATATAAAATTGAGAATAAAATAAGATTGTGTATGAATAAAGTGTTTTGGGTAGTCCTCAAAATAAAAAAGTAAACAGTGAAAATATAAAATAAAATAAAGAGCCAAAGCACACAAACATAAAACCCTCATGAATCAGTGCTATTACTGGCAGAAGTAACACTCAGGACAATATATCATTCATCTATTTTTTTAAATTATTAAACAGAATAATGTTTCACTGTGAATCAGTTCTATTTTTATCTGCATTGTTAGCTCCAAATATCTCTATTTCTGTGTGCTAGATCCTGCTCCACTTTCCCCCAAAGGAAAGTAGAGTCCTATAACCGGAAAATATCCTAATCAATGTCTTTATATAAAATTGGAAAGGAGTGGAAAATAATATAAAAAAAAACACAAAATAAAAGCAGTGAAGTAAAATGTAATAAAACTGTAATGAAATGACAAGATTACACTTTTCCCTTTTTAAAAAAAAATCTTTCCTTTTAGTTGTTTATTTGCTCCAATTGTCTTAGAAACAAGGGTTTAGCATTTGGATTCTCAGAGGGTCTGATTTTTTTTTTCTGTTTTAAAAAAATTAATTTATTTTTTTTTATAGAGCAATAATTGTTTTATAGAATTTTGCTGTTTTCTGCCAAACCTCAACATGAATCAGCCATGGGTATACACATATCCCCTCCCTTTTGAACCTCCCTCCCATCTCCTTCCCCATCCCACCCCTCAAGGTTGAAACAGAGCTCCTGTTTGAGTTTCCTGAACTGTACAACAATAAATGCTGGAGAGAGTGTGGAGAAAAGGGAATGCTCTTACACTATTGGTGGGAATATAAATTGATACAGCCACTATGGAAGATGGTGTGGAGACTCCTTAAAAAACTAGGAATAAAACCACCATATGACTCAGCAATCCCACCACTAGGCATATACCCTGAGGAAACCAAAATTGAAAAAGACACATGTATCTCATTATTCATTCCCTTAATATTTTTTGAACATATATCATGTTAGTTTAGCCAAATATTTGAATCAAGTAAAATTGAGATCTTTGAGGTACTAACTGTGGTATTCTGATGGTCAGTATATCAGTTCAGTTCAGTTCAGCCTCTCAGTCGTGTCTGACTCTTTGCGACCCCATGAATCTCAGCACGCCAGGCCTCCCTGTCCATCACCAACTCCTGGAGTTTACCCAAACTCATGTCCATTGAGTCAGTGATGCCATCCAGCCGTCTCATCCTCTGTCGTCCCCTTCTCCTCCTGCCCCCAATCCCTTCCAGCATCAGAGTCTTTTCCAGTGAGTCAACTCTTTGCATGAGGTGGCCAAAGTATTGGAGTTTCAGCTTCAGCATCAGTCCTTCCAATGAACACCCAGGACTGATCTCCTTTAGAATGGACTGGTTGGATCTCCTTGCAGTCCAAGGGACTCTCAAGAGTCTTCTCCAACACCACAATTCAAAAACATCAATTCTGTGGCACTCAGCTTTCTTCACAGTCCAACTCTCACATCCATACATGACCACAGGAAAAACCATAGCCTTGACTAGATGGACCTTTATTGGCAAAGAAATGTCTCTGTTTTTTAATATACTGTCTAGGTTGGTCATAACTTTCCTTCTAAGGAGTAAGTGTCTTTTAATTTCATAGCTGCAGTCACCATCTGCAGTGATTTTGGAGCCCAGAAAAATAAAGTCAGCCACTGTTTCCCCATCTATTTCCCATGAAGTGATGTGACCAGATGCAGGATCTTAGTTTTCTGAATGTTGAGCTTTGAGCCAACTTTTTCAGTCTCCTCTTTCATTTTAACCTACACGTAAATTTAACTCCAGCAATGGGAAGACATTCCTTACAGTGACTAGGTCATTGCAATATTCTATGTAAAGTGAAAGTGAAAGTAGAGTCACTCAGTCGTGTCCGACTCTTTGCGACCCCGTGGACTGTCGCCTACAACGCTCCGTCCATGGGATTTTCAAGGCAAGAGTACCGAAGTGGGTTGCCATTTCCTTCTCCAGGAGATCTTCCCAACCCAGGGGTCGAACCTGGGTCTCCTGCATTGTAGGCAGATGCTTTACCATCTGAGCCATCAGGGAAGATGGCTGGTGGCTGGTGGATTCTATGTAAACCTACATCTAAAGATCTTGTAAGCGATACTTATGCTTTCTGGAGAATATCCAAGTCTCTTGTTCCAAGAATACTCATTGTAAAAGACCCTGATGCTGGGAAAGATAGAAGGCAGGAGAAGGGGAAGACAGAGGACAAGATGGTTGAATGGCATCACCGACTCAATGGACATGAGTTTGAGCAAACTCAGGGAGATAGTGAAGGACAGGGAAGCCTGGCGTGCTGCAGTCCATGGGGTCACAGAGTGAGACACGACTAAGAGACTGAACAACAACTTGCTCATCTGTTTATTGAGATTTCTTCTGGAAATGAAACCAGAAACTAGTTGATTTTAGAAATGGGGAAGGTGACTAGCTTTCATCTGGTGTAACTGTGCTGAGCACCAGCCTGTTGGCAGAGCTGATCTGCTGTATATGAGACACAGGAGTATGTTGAGGAGGCTCTGAAAATTTTCTTATGGTTGTCTACTCAACATCTTGCATGTCACCGTGTGTATTAACTGCTCAGTCACTAACGGAGCAGGTTGCTTTGCAACCCTGTGGACTGTAGCCTGCCAGGCTCCTCTGTCCATAGACTTCTCCAGTCATCTTCATTCAGTCTCCAGTGGATTGCCATTTCTTTCCCCGGGGGATCTTCCTGACCCAGGGATCGAACCTGGGTCACCTGCCTTGGCAGGCAGATTCTTTACTTTCTGAGCCACCAGGGAAGCCTAATAGATATCTCCACCTCCATGTCTGAAGAGGAGCATCCAATCTTCCCTTCTCCCTAATCCCAAACCTGCTGTACCCACAATCTTCTTCATTTCAGTGTTAACAATTCTCCTTCCAGTTGAGTGAACCAAAACCCTGGAGTCATCCTTGTCTCCTCTTTGCCTTTCACACTTAAATAACACACCAGGCAGCCTTGCAGATTAACTTTCCACCCATGCCATTACTAGGTACCTTCACAGCTTTGGAAAGTAACACAGTTAGAAATATGAGATCCAGAGAAGATGAATATTTATTGATCAGTTACCATAACGCTGGTTCCAATGCTAGGCCTTTGTTATTTTCCCCAGAGTTTAATCCCAAAAAAATCCTGTGAGATGGGGTTAGCATCATTATACCCATGAAGACATAAATGCTTATCTGATCATATATGGCAGAATCAGGGCTGAAACCCAGAGAATTGACTCTAACTCTAAAGTTCCGGAATATCCTGTCATATTCTCACTTGTGAACCACCAACACAGGTGGGCTTTGATGCCTCAAAGGCCCTCAGGCAGGGCTCCTGGCCAGTCTGATAGAACAAAGTTAATACAAATCATGTATTAGTCAGCAGCCTCAGGGGCTGCCTGGATCAGACAGGTACTTTCCTGTTACAAGACTTAATTGACTGGATACCATCTCTCCCTTCTATTCCACACTGAACGTGGAACCCACCCACTTCCATTCACAAGTTGACAATCATTCACTTCCACTGCTCAGAATATATCTGCCTGCCTTAGGGCTTTAAGTTTCCCAAAGTTAACTGAGGATCGATAACATTAATTACACAGGACAACAGATGAAAACAGTGAGATAAATGAATAAGACAATTTAATTATATTGCTTATATAATTACTGCTTTAATTATATTGTTATTATACAAATTATATGAATATCTTAATTGAATTAATAAACCAACTATCTAGCAAGACTCAGAGATAATGTTATTTAAGATATTTGGAGCATAGCATGTATTCACTTTTATGTTATTTTGCTGTATTTTTGTTTTTTTAGAAAGAGAAGGGAATAGTTACCGAAAAAGGAGAAAGCATGGGACTACCTGAAGCATTTAGAAGCAGGTGATGAGTTCTAAGGGGCTTCCCAGGTGGCGTTAGTGCTAAAGAACTCGTCTGCCAATGCAAGAGATATAAGAGACATTAGTTCAATCCTTGGGTCAGGAAGATCCCCTGGAGCAGGGCATGCAACCCACTCCAGTATCCTTGCCTGGAGAATCCCATGGACAGAGGAGCCTGGTGGGCTACAGCCCATAGGGTCACACAGAGTCAGACACGACTAAAGTGACTTAGTGCACACCCACGATAAGTTCTAAGAATCTTAACCTCCCAAAGAAGGGTTCAGGAAAAAAATTCCTCAAAAAAACCCAATAACAATAAAAATTTTAAAATATGCCTTCATAGAGATTTAATCTAGTTGAGACGAAGATGAAGATTAAGTATGAAAAGAGGATAGAAGTGCCGATGGGCATTGCATCTAAGTCAGCATGTGAAAATTTAGAAAACTCCTAAATTGTCTTCTGCATAAAAATGTGGTAATTTCTTGTTTTTCCTGACAATGTTCACTTTGTTTGGATGTTTAGATTTATCATCATTCCAGTGTCCTCAGAGAGAGGTAAAAACTTGAGAATGGAAAAGGAATGAGGATCTATTTTTACAACTTATCCATCTACAGTACAGTCTTCATTCGCTTCCTTCCTCAAAACTGCAGTTAAGGAAGTTACCCAATCTCACAGAATTTAATAAAATGGCAGAGCCAATATTCACTTTCCAGCCTTATGCCATTTTGTAACTTTGCCTACACCACGCTGATTTTTTAGGAGTGTTCCTGTGATTTTATGCTTTCTTCTAACAATAACTGAGTAAGAAAGATGAGTTGAAAAACATTCTCTCTTTAATTTAGCAAAAGTCTTAAATTATCTTGACACAAGTGTGCTTACTACTTACATTGCCCACGCCGTCTAGGTTACAGTGGTCAGAATTTCTGTCAGCATTCATGTTGACAGGAAGGGAGCAGAGAATAAATCATTAACACCATCTTCAACGTTCCGGCTGCTGCGGTGACACTCTCAGAATCTCACCTGCCTCTGTGTCCCCCACTGTTCTGTTTTCCAGTCCATAAATAATGCAAATGCAGTCTTCTTCAAGAACTTTAGAAACAGATCGTAAATATTACTTCATCTCCTTGAAGATAGGCACCTGGTTGCTAAGGGCCCCTTGGAAAACTCAGTGAATGATCCCTATGATGCCTTAGCTTATTTCTGTGCTTTATGGACACAAGACAAAAGAGTACATGTTGTCTGTTCTCTTTGTTTAGGCAGCTAGGCATGAATAAGTGATGGTCCTGTCATCATCATAATGATAAAATAAATAGTCTGAGGTCTGACATGTGAGCTCCCATAGGAATATCCAAGAATGTGGGGACAGGTGACTGGGGAGAGTGGAATGGGCAGAAGAGAATCAAAGAGATTGAGGTCAGGTAATGAAAGAAGTGCCTTGACTGGCTCAGAGCCTGAAGACATATCACCTTTCTATGCATAACAAAGAACCAAAACAATTCTGCTGGTGAACATGTCCTACAACTCTGTGACCAATGTCTCAAGATACACAGAGGTGTTCCTGCTAATTGATGTTGTTGATTAGTCACTTTTGTTGCTAAGTCACATCTGACTCTTTTGGGACCCCATGGACCCGCTGGGCTCCTCTGTCCATGGGATTTCCCAGGCAGGAATACTGGAGTGGGTTGCCATTTCCTTCTCCAGGGGATCTTCCTGACCCAGGGACCAAACCCATGCCTCCTGTGTCTCCTGCATTGGCAGGCAGATTCTTTATCACTGAGTCACCATGCAAGAAATAGACTACAACCTTGAGATCAAGGAAAAGCAGAAAATTATGACTTATTCATGTTAGAATGAAAATACTAAGAAGGCAAGCCTAGTTGTAATAGGTGATGGATAAAGAACCTAAATAGTGGTCCTTTGGCAGGAGAGAGCAAGTCCCTGAATTCTCTGACCTTCATGGTTGACATAACAACAGAGAGAATAAGTGACCTCAGGCTGGGTGCAGTACCAGATGCCAGCGGCGCAGACAAAACACCCCTTCAGTGATTCAGGGGGCAGAGTTCTACTGTACACCATGCTCAGTGACAGTCTTCCTGGAGACTCACAAACCCTGTCTTTGTTTTTCCTAGGCAGAACACATCAGCTCCATCTGGCTGCTCTCCTGGAGTCTAATTCTCTGGCACTCACCTGCTGTATTAGTTTCCTATAACAAAGTACTACATACTAGGTAGCTTAAACAACAGAAATTGAAAGACTTGTGGTTCTGGAACCCTGAAATCAAGGTGTTGGCAAGGTGGCTTCCTTCTTAGGGTCATGAATATGAAAGTGTTAGTCGCTCAGTCATGTCTGACTATTTGCGACCATATGGACTGTAGCCCGCCAGGCTTCTCTGTCCATGGAATTCTCCAGGCAAGAATACTGGAGTGGTTTGCCATTCCCTTCTCCAGGGGATCTTCCTGACTCAAGGATTGAACTCAGACCTCCTGCATTACAGACAGAATCTTTACCATCTGAGCTACAACAAAAGCCCTAGGGGCATGAGCTGCTGCTGCTGCTAAGTCGCATCAGTTGTGTCCGACTCTGTGTGATCCCATAGACGGCAGCCCACCAGGCTCCCCAATACCTGGGATTCTCCAGGCAAGAGTGGGTTGCCAGTTCCTTCTCCAATGAGTGCAAGTGAAAGTCGCTCAGTCGTGTCCGCCTCTCAGCGATCCCATGGACTGCAGCCTCCACCCATGGGATTGTGACCTTGCTCAAGCTACTTAACTTTTTAGAGCCTTTTTTCCTTTATCTGTTAAATGAACATGAAAATACATGGTTTTCCATGTTTGCAATAAGGATTATGAATTTCATACTTTAAAACAGGTAATGATATCATATGTTGATATGTAATATATAGTCACTAATAGAGTTATTATGTATATGGAATCTCTGACAGTGTTATTATGGATGGTGGAGGATGGCCTAGGTCAGTGGTTTTCAGCTTTGGGTGTACCAGAGTTAATCAATTTTTTAATTCAAATGCCTAGTCTATTAAATAAGGATATCCAGAAGAAATACCTACTTAAAGCATTAAAAATTCCATGTGTAAGTATATAATAATATGTCTATAGAATTCTTAGTGATTATGGCAAGAATACACAGAAGAACTGTACAAAAAAGATCTTCACGACCCAGATAATCACAATGGTGTGATCACTGACCTAGAGCCAGACATCCTGGAGTGTGAAGTCAAGTGGGCCTTAGAAAGCATCACTACAAACAAAGCTAGTGGAGGTGATGGAATTCCAGTTGAGCTATTCCAAATTCTGAAAGATGATGCTGTGAAAGTGCTGCACTCAATATGCCAGCAAATTTGGAAAACTCAGCAGTGGCCACAGGACTGGAAAAGGTCAGTTTTCATTCCAATTCCAAAGAAAGGCAATGCCAAAGCATGCTCAAATTACCGCACAATTGCACGCATCTCACATACTAGTAAAGTAATGCTCAAAATTCTCCAAGCCAGACTTCAGCAATACGTGAACCGTGAACTTCCTGATGTTCAAGCTGGTTTTAAAAAAGGCAGAGGGACCAGAGATCAAATTGCCAACATCTGCTGGATCATAGAAAAAGCAAGAGAGTTCCAGAAAAACATCTATTTCTGCTTTACTGACTATGCCAAAGCCTTTGACTGTGTGGATCACAACAAACTGGAAAATTCTGAAAGAGATGGGAATACCAGACCACCTGATCTGCCTCTTGAGAAACCTGTATGCTGGTCAGGAAGCAACAGTTAGAACTGGACATGGAACAACAGACTGGTTCCAAATAGGAAAAGGAGTTCGTCAAGGCTGTATATTGTCACCCTGTTTATTTAACTTATATGCAGAGTACATCATGAGAAACACTGGGCTGGAAGAAACACAAGCTGGAATCAAGATTGCTGGGAGAAATATCAATAACCTCAGATATGCAGATGACACCACCCTTATGGCAGAAAGTGAAGAGGAACTAAAAAGCCTCTTGATGAAAGTGAAAGTGGAGAGTGAAAAAGTTGGCTTAAAGCTCAACATTCAGAAAACGAAGATCATGGCATCTGGTCCCATCACTTCATGGGAAATAGATGGGGAAACAGAGGAAACAGTGTCAGACTTTCTTTTTCTGGGCTCCAAAATCACTGCAGATGGTGACTACAGCCATGAAATTAAAAGACGCTTACTCCTTGGAAGGAAAGTTATGACCAACCTAGATAGCATATTCAAAAGCAGAGATATTACTTTGCCAACAAAGGTTCGTCTAGTCAAGGCTGTGGTTTTTCCTGTGGTCATGTATGGATGTGAGAGTTGGACTGTGAAGAAGGCTGAGCGCCGAAGAATTGATTCTTTTGAACTGTGGTGTTGGAGAAGACTCCTGGGAGTCCCTTGGACTGCAAGGAGATCCAACCAGTCCATTCTGAAGGAGATCAGCCCTGGGATTTCTTTGGAAGGAATGATGCTGAAGCTGAAACTCCAGTACTTTGGCCACCTCATGTGAAGAGTTGATTCATTGGAAAAGACCCTGATGCTGGGAGGGATTGGGGCAGGAGGAGAAGGGGACGACAGAGGATGAGATGGCTGGATGGCATCACTGACTCGATGGACGTGAGTCTGAGTGAACTCCAGGAGTTGGTGATGGACAGGGAGGCCTGGTGTGCTGCGATTCATGGGATCGCAAAGAGTTGGACATGACTGAGCGACTGATCTCATCTTATCTGATGCTTCATATATGGGGCTTCCTCGGTGGCTCAGTGGTAAAGAATCTGCTTGCAATACATAAGATGCAGGAGACACTGGTTTGATCCCTGGATCAGAAAGATCCCCTGGAAGAGGGCATGGCAACCCACTCAAGTATTCTTGCCTGGAGAATCCCATGGACAGAGGAGCCTGGTGGGCTATAGTCTATGGGATTGCAGAATTGGATAGGACTGAGTGACTGAGCATGTATGCATGCATGCATGCTTCATATATATATATATATATATATATACACACACACACATATTTAGAGAGAATGTGTCAATGTAAATTTATTTAAATCTACTTTTAATCACTTTTATAACTGAAGTGAAATTAAAATCACATTTGTCAAATGAGTTAGGATATATTCATTTTGGTTGCCAAGCAACTTTTAAATTTTAGAAACTAAGAAGCTTCAGATGAAAATATTTAGCAGACTGATGAAAATTTTTCAGTATGGTAGTATCAGTACATGGACCACTAATCTAGGAAATACTGGTACTTTCCAAACCATTCACTCTAATCATAAGAGACCTGAATGCCTTTCATTTCTCCTTTTCTTTATTTTCTACACCGCTATGATCTGAATGCTTGTGTCCCTTGTCTAATTCATAGGTTGAATTCGAATCCTTTCGGTGATGGTATCAGGAGGGAGGGCTTTCCAGACGACTCAGCAGGAAAAGAACCCACCTGCCAATACAGGTGACACGGGTTTGATCTTTGGGTCAGGAAAATCCTCTGAGGAAGAAAATGGCAACTCACTCCAGTATTCTTGCCTAAAAAATTCCAGAGGAGCCTGGTGAGCTACAGTCCATGGGGTCACAAGGAGCTGGACATGACTGAGTGACTAAACAACAACAATTAGGAAGCAGGGCCTTTGGGAGAGGATTCCCTCATGTGGGAAGAACTCTCCTAAATGGGATTAGTGTTCTTTAAAGGAGGCTCCAGAGAGATCCCTTGCCCCTTCCGCCATGTGACTATGCAACCGAGAAGGGAGCCCTCACCCAATCACAATGACACTCTGATCTCAGACTCCCAACTGAGGGACAAAATTCTGTTGTTTAAAAGCTACCCAGTCTGTCCTATTTTGTGCTAGCAGCCAGAATGCCCTAAGACATACGTCATCTTCCTACCATCTTCTGGTTCACTTTCAACAAGGAGACCACACCTCCTCTGAAGTCATTTCATTGTCTCTGAGTGACAAAGGTTCACATCAGGAGACCAGAGTATGAACCTAGGAACGAGTGTAATCTATTTTGAGTATCCCAGTGGCAGATATACTTGCAATGCAATCTTTGGTTATGGAAATTCTTCTGTGGATATAGTCAATTTAATGGAGCCAAGATTTGGGTTGAATTCAGCCTTCAGTCCCAGTATCTTCTCCATAACAGATTGAGGATTCAAGTTTCCCATATTCACCCTGACTGAGAAAACTCAACCACTCGGACTCTGACAATAAACAGAGTATTGGACTGTCTACATGGTAAGATTGGAAGAGCATGTGATGAAAAGTCCAGCCAGAGATACCCAATCCACTGGCCTGCCAAGTGGTTGATATTTCCACTTAAGGATTGCTTTGAGTTGAGGATTAAAGACGCTCAGAAATATGCAAACATATTATTTGGGAGGAGTTAATATTGTAAACCATTATCAATTGTCAATTCCTTAGAATGAATTAGTTTATTGTGCTTTTTAAAAAATTAAATTTATTTATTTTTAATTGAAGGATAATTGTTTTTCAATATTGTGTTAGTTTCTGCCAAACATCAACATGAATCAGCCATAGGTATACCTATTGTGCTTCTTAATCAGTTGACTTATAAAGATTAAAAGAGTGAATAGAAAACCATGAGGGTCATCTCTATAACATGAGATATATTGGGACTTCCCTGGTGGTGCAGTGGTTAAGAATCTGCCTGCCAAAGCAACAGACACAGGACTGATCTCTGGTCTGGGAAGATTCCACAAACAGTGGGGCAACTAAGCAACTAAGCCCGTGCACCACTACTGAGCCCACATTCTAGGGCCCACACACCACAATCACTGAGCCTATTCAGCTAGAGCCTGTGCTCTGCAACAAGAGAAGCCTCCTGAATGAGAAGTCTGCACACCTCAAGGAATAGTAGCTCCCACTCATCGCAGAGAAAGCCTGTGCAAAGTAATGAAGACCCAGTGAAGGCAAAAATAAATTTATAAAATTCTAAAAGATACGATATACTCTTCTGCTTTTTTTGTAAGAAAAGAAGAACAATGGCATTCATGTATGTATTACAATGAGCTTGAGAGGTAAGTTTCATTGTCCATTGATGTGTTGGGCTTAATTAGGAAGTTCCATGATACAGCATTAAAAGAGGTAAGTTTAGGATGCTTATTGCCGGCATCACTTATAAGCAGGCTGATGGTGAATGAACAAGCTATTTGAATGGAAGTGCCATAATAGAAAGGTATCCAACTCCTAGCTACTGGAAGGGTGCTTCTCACTATCACAGGGGTGAGACACCAGATGGTAGGGCTAACAGTAGAGGTTTTAGAGTGACATTCTCTTCTAAAAAGCCTTCAAAGGCTATCTTCTACCTCCTTGATGACAACTAAGCTCCTCTGGCTTGCATAAATGGCCTTCCATGATAGATGTCTGCTGACTTCTCTGACTTCAGTCCTCAGGACACGTACTCAGGACTTCAGCAACACTAATCTGTCATCCTTTGCCACCCTGTGCTCTTTCCCTCTCTTCTGCTTGTCTAACTAAAGTTCATCCTTTAAGAGCGAATTTGAATGTCATTTCTTTTGATGAAGCGTTTCCTGACTCTCCCAGTTCCAAGAGCCCCTTCTTCCTCCTTGTATAAATCTCCATGTCTATCTTTTATTATGGACTTCCCAGGTGGCGCTAGTGGTAAAGAACCTGTCTGCCAATGCAGGAGATGTAAGAGAAGCAGGTTTGATCCCTGAGTCAGGAAGATCTCCTGGAGGAGGGCATGGCAACCCACTCCAGTATCCTTGCCTGGAGAATCCCATGGACAGAGGAGCCTGGTGGACTACAGTCCATCGGATCACAAAGAGTCAGACACAACTGAGCACATACGTGCATACACACACACACACACACACACACACATTCAATCAACAGCAGATTCTTTCCTAGAAAAATTACTAAAAGCTGTTTTCCATCAAAAAGTAGAATAAACAAAAAACAAGGAAGGGCAATGACTTCAAATCCAAAAAGCAAGATACAACATAGGAAAAAAAAAAAAAAAGGACATTTTTAGAATAATGATGAAGAGAAAGCCCAAGAAAACAATTGTTTATCACACTAGTGAACATTCAGTGCAGGTAGGAGCAAGGGGGTAGAAAGCTTAAAAGGTGATATCTTCACCAAAAATGAAAAAAAAAAATACATAGATTTTGTGATATACTTGACCACAATGAGAGGAGTCTTACAGATTTTATAGAGTCTGAAACTGAACCAGCAATAGGACACTGAAAACTAAGCAAATAACCACAAAAGTGATGACTAATTCCACTAATATAGAAAAACTGGATGAGAAATACCATGCAATGACTCCATGTAGCCCAGCTGTGAAGTCTAGTACTATAATCATAACAATGTAAGTCCTGAATATTAGTATAACCAAATTAGTGACATAAATATATTTGGAATAGGGAGAAAAGAAAGTGTAAGTGTGTAAAGGGGACAGAGAGTAAGTGAGTTAACTCATTTCTTTTTTTATTTAACTTTTTTTTGTTGTGGACCATTTTTAAGGTTTTTACTGAATTTGCTACAATATTGTTTCTGTTTTATATTTTTTAGTTTTTTGGCTTTAAGGCATGTGGGATTTTAGCTCCCCAACCAGGGATTAAACCCCCTAAAATGGAAGACGAGTTCTTAACCACTGGACTGCCAGGGAAGTCCCTAAATCTTCATTTCTATTGTAGGATGTCAATATTAATAAGTAAAATTGAAAAATCTAGAAATAGCAATGCAAATATTTCTATAGCAAGATAGAGGGAAATAGAAAAAGGAGCTAAAATGATTAGAAATCAGTGGGGCAAGGTGGATCTGAAAGATGCTGTTTTTCATTATAAACCTCATAGCCCTGTCTGAATTTTTAGACTGTGCACATGTATTATTTTGACATGAGTTAAAAATCAATTAAAATTTGTGAAACAAGTTAAATCCATAAGAATATTAAGAAGCTTTGATGCAAGTTTTTTTCAATATCAATCTGGCCATGATCATGTAGAAATTCAAATCTAATTATATATTTGCTTGCTGAGTCACTTCAGTCATGTTCCACTCTATGGACTGTATCCCACCAAGCTCCTTTGTCCATGGGATTCTCCAGGCAAGAATACAAGAGTGTGTTGCCATGCCCTCTTTCAGGGGCTCTTCCTGACCCAGTGATTATATATTTGGGACACATCTAATTTTCTTTCTTTGGTTTTTAAGAGAAATCATAAATTGTGATCCTTCTCCCTTTGCCTATTGAGATGCTATTGATGGTTCTAGTAAATACTTAGCTTGGGAAAGAAGAACATCAAAGCTTTCCTCTTGGCAGGCATTAGGATATGAATCATCGACATAGGAGCAGAATGTTCTGAGCTAACCCCAACCTCTCGACTAGCATTTAGCATTCACTGATGCCATCAACAGTACTGAAATGACTGTAACCAAGAGATTACGTTAACCCAGGGCAAAACTGAAGAGTATTTGGAAAGCTTTAATTAGGTTTATTGATTAAAGACAACAAAATTTCCACCTTTTCCATTAGTCCACTTTCTCAAAGTACATCTGATGAAGGGCTGTTATGAAAAAAACTCACTTTCTCACATTTGCAAGAAGTCTTTCCTAAGTTTCATATACTCTTTATGGGAAGTATCAAATCTTGGGAAGGCTCAAAAAATAGTATGCCATTAATGGTAATATTCTATCAAGCTAATTTTCAGGAAAACTAGGAGAATGGGGCATTAACTCTGATGCACATTTATGTATAAAACAAGTAGACATTGTCATAGAATGGGGACTTCAGGTCACAAATGAAGAGAAAGAAAAGCATTCAGGGGAGACTGAAGGAAATTAAATGGGTGAAGGAAAGGGTTATATACCCTAGGGAAGAGAGAAGTAACAGACTTAGGAAAACAAAAGAGAAATGAAGGGGGTATGTGGGAGAGATTCAGGATGAAACCTGCACAGCATATGTGGTCATGTCTTTTTTGTGTTATATAACAACTCAACCATTTTTTCTGACTTGCTGTCCCTTTGTCTGGGGCCAACTAGACCAGGGTCCTCCTATTTCATTCCAGATCCTGATCTCCTTAACTATTGCCAGAAAACTCCTTGTTATGGTCCTCCTAGGATGTTTATTCTACCTGGCCTGGGACCACAGGGCTCAGATGCCCAGGCCAATGAGCCTTCAGCTTCACCTATTTGATACATAAGAGGATCTAGCCTTTCTTTTATTCTCACTGTAGGAGAAAAGAGGGAGAAAATATCACAACCTCTGGTCCCTTTAGAATGACCCCTTGTACCTAATGGGCATTCCTGATGTATGTGCAGTAGGTCCATGTATGGAGGGAAAGAGGTTATAAGCATAGATGCGGGTGGGTGAGATATGCTCTGGTAGGTGGATGTATGTCCATGTGTGTGTGTTTCTTCCTCTACATGTATGTGTCTCTAACTTCTGAATAGTCCTCTGATATCTGGTGATCCTTGGCTGTGAGTTCATACATAAGGGCGAGGCTCTAAAAAAATCCAGCTGGGAGCTCTCTTTACATAGGTAAGCATCTGAGCCAGTGAGCCTCACTCACAAGGTGGTCAGCCTGGCACACAACTGTTTCTCTGTGAGATCCAGTGGTACCCAAATATATCTGTGCCCTTATCCTGAACCTGTGATGCTAGTGGTAAAGTATCCAACTGCCAATGCAGGAGATGCACTAGACACAAGTTCAATCCCTGAGTCAGGAAGATATCCTGGAGTATGGAGTGGCAACCCACTCCACTACTCTTGCCTGGAAAACTCCTTGGACAGAGAAGTCTGGCGGGCAAGAGTCCATGGAGTGCAGAGTCAGACACAACTGAGCACACGCAGCACAATTCTGACCTGTGAATATATTAGGTTACAAACAAAGAGGAATTAAGGTTGCAGGTGGAATTAAGGAATCAGTTTACCTTAAATTAGGGAGATTATCCTGGACCATCCGGGTGGGCCCAATGTAATCACAAGTGTACTTAAAAGTGGAGGAGGGGAATTGGAAGAGAGAACCATCAGAAAGCAGCATTAAAAGGACTTAGTCTGATGCTGCTGGCTCTGAAGACAGAAGGGAACACAAGATAAGCAAAGTGGGGAGCCTTAGAAGCAGGAAGAGGCAAGGAAACATATTATCCTTTTGGTCTCCCCAAAAGGCCAACACTTTGAGTTTAGCCCAGTGAGACCCTTTGTGAATTTCTAGCTTCCAGAATTGTAAGATAATAATTTTTATCTTTAACTGATTCATTTGTGGTGATTTGTTACAGGAGCTGTAGGAAACGAATCCACTCCTAGCAACAGTATAGTAGTGATGGGAGTATATGTACTCATTTTCTTTTGCCCAGAAGATTCTCCAGAGAGGAGAGAAAATAATCCTGACTTCTTGAAGTCTGGGAACAAAGCAGGGGATCTTCACATTTAGTCTGCAAACTTTCCTCCAAGCTCCATGTTTCATATAGCATTGTATCCCTCCTTGGCTTCCAGGATATTTGCAGTCACTCCTGTTTTTAGTCCCACCTGATACACTCTTTTTTCAAAGGCAACTAGTATTCCCAATCCTGAGCTTTTATAGGGAGTTGACGCGACTGAGTGACTGAACTGAACTAAACTGATGGAATAACTCAGTTTGCCTGTTGTTAGCTTTCCTCCCATCCCCTCCAATTTGGAAAGTTTTGTTTTATTTCGTCAAACCAGTTATCATTCATGAATCCACTATCTAACATCTGAATCTGTATAGATGTTTCTAATGTGCTGCTACTATCCCCACAGGTTTACAGGTTTTTACATTTTATACCCATTTAATGGGATTTCAGAAAGGAAAAGAGACAAATGAGTCATTCAATTCATTATGCTTAACTGAAATTATTTTACCTATTTTTAAGTTTTTTTGTAGATTAGAAACCCAAGACAATGAGTGACTAAGCAATATGGGATGTTTTAGAACAAATCCTGATTGACTTCCAAGTCTGTATTCACATGAACTCATAGCCTGAAGCAGTTGGTGTCTGAAAAGCAATTGAAGCTGAACCTCCCAGATTGACCAATAGCAGGTCTGTGGTATCTTTATATGCATAGGGGTTACACAAAGATACCTTGACTTGTTTAAAATGCATTTTATTAAATTACCAGGTTTGCCCAGATATGAATCATACTTCCCAACACCTCCCCCTACTTTTCACTGAGGGTGCTTCAAATTGCAGGTTCATGTCAATGGAATATGAGCAGAAATGAGGTGTGTTATCTCTAGGCCAAAGAGGTTAAGAAGCAGGTTGACCTTCTCCATCCTCTGTTTTCCCCCACCTGACTGTTGGAGGCTAATGAGTAACTTTAATGTGAACTAGAGACAAATTTTTATGGTAATAAGCCACTGGTAATGTTTAGCTTGTTTGTTACAGTAGCTACTGTTAGTTTAACTATCACATCTGTGCTTATGCAAGCAAAGTGCAGATCTGGTATAGAGCAACACGTTTTCAAAGGAAGGAGTACCTTTTTGGTTCTCACAAAGTGTCCTTCTGCTAGCTAAGGTGTACAACTTTGGGTTGCATCTCTTCAAAGATAAGTTATTTGGGGAATTCCCTGGTGGCCCAGTGGTAAAGAATCTGCCTGGCAATGCAGGAGAAGTGGGTTCAATCCCTGATCCAAGAAGATCCCACAGGCACCTGGACAACTAAGCCTGTGTGCCACGACTCCTGAGCCTGCGCTCTAGAGCCCACCAGCTGCAACTCCTGAGCTCATGAGCCACAACTACCGAAGCCTGTGAGCCTAGAGCTCATGCTCTGCAACAAGGGAACCATCGCAATGAGAAGCTGCCTGAGCAGCAACAAAGACCTAGCACAATCAAAAATATAATAAATATTAAAAAAAAAAACATAGGATAGTTTGCCAATGCACAAAGAAGATATATAAGTGAATGGTGGTCCTATAGAAATTAACCATCAGTTGTTCTACATGAATGAGAAAGCTCAGTAAGTATGGATAGAAAACCTGCATTAAGTCTCTGCCCTTTGGGTGTATCACCCATAGATATATACATATGATATACATAGATACATATATGTATCTGCAAATACATATAGATAAATAAACTGGATAATCTAGAAGAGTGCAATGTTCCAGAAGTGGATTTGATCATAAGACAAGTCAGTGATTTTTGAAAAATGATATAAAATCTTGGCTCTCAGTGTGAGAAAGTGAGATTCCTTTCCTTGTTTAAAAGCTAGCTCTCTGATAAAATACACGAGGGACAGGAAATGGATCTGGTCACAAACCAAAAGCTAAATTTTTCAGCCTGATGTAATTCTTCCAGGAAAAGTACAATGCCATGGGGAGATAGGGAATGGCTAGACAGATAATTCAATTAGCCCTTTGCAAACTGGGTTTGTTTACACATTTTAAGCTAAAAATTATCTTTAATGTCTCCTTCCCCCTCTCATCCAAAAATGTGGCTGCTGAACATGTGGCCAAAACACATTTTCATACGGTCCTTCATTTAGTTGTGAATCAGCATCTTAGATGCTCAGTGTGCTCAGTCGTGTCCAACTCTTTGTGACCCCATGGACTGTAACCCACCAGGCTCTTCTGTCCATGGGATTTCCCAGGCAAGAATATTGGATTAGGTTTCCATTTCCTTCTCTAGGGGATCTTCCCTGCTCAGGGATCGAATCTGTATCTCCTGCATTGGCAGGCAAATTCTTTACCACTGAGCCATCAAGGAAGCCTGGATGCACAGTGGCTACTTAGAAGTCACTATAACTTAGAAGAAGACTATAAAGAGAAGGAGGAGGAAAGAAGGAAAAACTAAAGAGAAGGAGGATGAAACAATGATTCTTAGATGAACTCACCCAAGGTTTCCTTGAATACCCTGCCTGAGAGTATAGACCCATGGGGTTCTTGCATCTGTATTCCAGGGCCTGAGCGCTCCATCATTGAAAGGATCCAAGCAGACGGGGAGTCCCTTTTTCAAAGTTAATACTCTTTAGAGGATGAAACTAGAGGAAGTGATTGGTAAGGCCTCTTCCAAATCTAAGACTCAATGACGAAATTAAATGGCCACCAACATGTCTTCTATATCTGGAGGCCAAAAGAGACAGCCCATTTTTCTGAGCTGTGGGATGTAAACCCACAGGAAGATGGGGGGTGCCATATGCTATGGAGGATAGAGGAGTTCTTATTCAATGTAGAATTCGCCTACTAGAGAGGCACAAACAGTTCTTTGATTTGAAGCAGTAATTACTTCCTTGGCTTGCCCACATTAGGCTATCAGCTTTTGAGCTCTGTTGCTGCTGTGCCATTGTTAGAATCAAATTACTAAAAAGGTCAGCATCATTAATACGTGGTTTGTGAAGAATGAAAATGACAGACAAAATGTCTGTGAGCATCTAGAGCCTTGAATCAACAGCTTTACCCTTGTTTCTTTCTTTTACTGCTGTTATCATTTGCCCCCAAAGTTTACAGGTCAAGATCATAAGCCTAAAACCACCTATGGAAACTTACTAATCATATGGTCACCTAAGCACCTTATATGTTTTATCTGACCTGGACAGAAGATACTCCCTGAGACTCTTTACACCCAAATATAAACTCCTTGATGGTAGAGACCCTGCTTCTCTGAATTTCAGATGGAAGTTACCTTGGGACAGTCATAAATATATGAGTATGGATTAACTAAATATTTTTAAAACTTACACAAAGGTAGAAATAGAGTATGAAATAAGAGCCCACTGGAGAAGTTCTGGAACTTAAGAAGAAGACTTCAAGAAGGAAGTGAGTAATCTGAGTCTTGATCCCAGCTAAACTACTGCTACTCTGTATGACTTTAGATCCGTCACTTTACCTAGAGTCCACTAGATTTTATTTCTTGGGGAATGGAAATTACTTTCTCTTTGATGTAACAAGAGAGAATTGAAATATGTATTTGTTTCATAATTAGTATTCAGGAATTTTTTCTCCACATGAGACCCATTAACTATGTTTGACATCAGTTTTTGTTTAGAGATTCAATTATTTCAGGACAATAGGCAAGTGGTAATTCTTAAGATGGCTAAAAAACTATAGTTTACACATCAAAAGACCTGACTTTTAGTCTCATGTAACTTGATTTGTGACTTTGGATAAGTTGTTTGCTTAATCATTTGCCTACTTTTTTAGATTTACCTCTCTAGGCTTCAGTTTTCTTACCTTAAAATGAGAGTAACAGAGTGTGTGATTTCCAGAGTCCCTTTCAACTTTAAAATCCTATGATTCCAAAGGAGATCGTGTATATGTAGGGTCATGTCCTTGTCCTTCACTGTCTCCCAGGGTTTGCTCAGATTCATGTCCATTGAGTTGGTGATGATATCTAACCATCTCATCCTCTGCTGCCCCTTCTTCTTTTGCTTCAATCCTTCCCAGCATCAGGGTTTTTGCAATGAATTAGCTCTTTGCATCAGGTGGTCAAAGTACTGGAGGTTCAGCATCAGTCCTTCCAAAGAATATTCAGAGTTGATTTCCTTTAGGAATGACTGGTTTGATCTCCTTGCAGTCCAAGGGAATCTCAAGAGTCTTCTCAAGCTCCCCCAATTCAAAAGCATCAATTCTTAGGTGCTCAGCCTTCTTTATGGTCCAACTCTCACATCCATACATGACTACTGGAAAAACCATAGCTTTGAATATCAAACCCGTGTCTCCTATGTCTCTGGCATTGCAGGTAGATTCTTTACCACTGAGCCATTGGGGAAGCCAAGATTCAAGAATAGTCTATATTAATGTATTGTGTTCCAGAACCTAAGTGTTGCTTGGGAAAGGAAAGTTAAACTCCTAGCTTCAGTTTTGCCCAGAGTGGCCTTGGTTCTTAACTTACTTTGAAAATGTAAAACAGACATTACTCATCATGAAAATTATTTCTTTGGAATAGAGAAAACCATGAATAACATGTTATAATAAAGAAATCCTTAATACTAAAAAATAATTACTAGTAATTAAAGTCACTATTGTAATTCCCATTTAGTGATAAAGCAGAGAAGGAGAGAACCAAGTCTTAAAAAGTTATTATAAAGGGACCAAAGGCAGAGAACTTCATCTCTTCACTTTCATATGAATTTACTAAAATATTGGGCTCTTTCCCAGAAATTTTGCATTAGTCTATCTGTTCCTCAAGATCTGTATGAAATAACATTTCTTCATAAAACCATTTATCTCTCCAACAAGATACATTCTCTTTCCTATATTCAGTTAAATAAGCATTTATGGAGGGCTTATTCTAAATCCGGCCCTGGGCTTAATACTGTGAGAACTGAACACATTTCTAATTACCTTATGTTCTGAAATATTCACAGCATTGTTTACACCAATACCTAATATTTTCTTTATACTTAAGGCATATATTATGTTCTAATTTGATTAGGGTATACTTGTTTCCCTGGCACAATTCTTTGAACATAATAGGTGCTCAATAAACATTTAGAGAACCATAACAGAGGCAGTAATTTATCCCAATTGTAGACTATTAAGCAGTGAAAATAAATAATATTATCTCTAAGATTATAATGTGATTGAATGAGAACATAAAATCTGTTCTATCAAAATTCAGTTACATAAGATGTTTGGGGACAAAGTTTGTTGCATGCATCTCCATTACTAATGTGAATAAATACTCATATCTCTTTTTAAAATATACTTAGGTTAATTCAGGCAAAATAGCAAACCAGTTCACAAACTAATCCTCCAGCATTAGCCACAGCACTGCACAGTGAATCGAATATTCTCAAGACATCTGAGGATTAGAGACACTAAGAACAGCCTTGTAAATCCTCACTCTTGCCTGTGCATTAAAAAAAAAAGAACAAAACCGGAACCGGTGGCTCAGGTGGTGAAGAGTCTGCTATGCAGGAGATATGGGTTCAATCCCTGAGTCGGGAAGATCCCCTGGAGAAGGAAATGGCAACCCACTCCAGTATTCTTGCTTGAAGAATTTCATGGAGAGAGGAGCCTGGTGAGCTTCAGACCATGAGGTTGCAGAAGAGTCGGACATGACTGAGTGATTAACACTTTCAATTTCAAGCATAGGCAGTGGTATGGGAGGACCTGGGATGACTCGTCAACAAGATACAAATGAATAGCTGAGTGTTAACTCTTTGAAAGTGTTTAGCTAAGAAAAACGTTTTAGTAATGGTGAAAGTGGGCACCCTTGTCTTGTTCCTGACTTTAGAGGAAATGTACGAGACAGCAAAAGAGACACTGATGTATAGATCAGTCTTATGGACTCTGTGGGAGAGGGAGAGGGTGGGGAGATTTGGGAGAATGGCATTGAAACATGTATAATATCATGTATGAAATGAGTCACCAGTCCAGGTTCGATGCATGATACTGGATGCTTGGGGCTGGTGCACTGGGACGATCCAGAGGGAGGGTATGCGGAGGGAGGAGGGAGGAGTGTTCAGGATGGGGAACACAGGTATACCTGTGGCGGATTCATTTTGATATTTGGCAAAACTAATACACTATTGTAAAGTTTAAAAATAAAATAAAATTAAAAAAAAATAAACTCAAGAAAAACATTTTACCCTACTTGCAAACTAAAATTGACCCGCCTGCCACATTTTCATAGATGCGAGAGTATTGATGTTTTCCCACCCTGGGAAAATTGAGATTTGGTGTATCAGGTGACAATTACAGTTTCAGTAAGCTGCATTAGAGGAGAGGAGCCCTGCACTCTTCACCTGGATCTTTTCTAATATGCAATAAGCATCTCTGATCTTTGCCTCAGAGGGAGACACTATCTCTATCTTCCAGGGTGTTTACAAATGTACTGGAAAAGGAAGGCTGGACATAGGAACCTGAAAGACTCGTGTCTCATGAGAGAACTGTCTTCCAACACATGGGTCTTATCTTAGAGTGACAAATATATGAATGAATTAATGATGAATTACTAATTGGTGACATGGACGAGAAAATCTATGGCCTTAAAGATTGAGAAGGAAGTCTATTTTCAGGAACTTTGTTAAGAAAGGCTTTTAGGAGAAAGCAGCATTGGAAATCAACCTTGAATATTCATTCAAAGGCCAGGCTGAAGCTTCAACATTTTGGCCAACTGATGTGAAGAGTTGACTCTTTGGAAAATACTCTGATGCTGGGAAAGATTGAGGGTGAGAGGAGAAGGGGACCACAGAGGATGAGATGGATGGATGGCATCACCAACTCAATGGACCCAAATTTGAGATAGTGAAGGAGAAGAAAGACTGGTGTGCCGCAGTCCATGGGATCACAAAGAGTTGGACACAGCTTAGGGACTGAACAACGGCAACAAAACATTTAAGCAGAGATATAAACAGATTGAGGAACAGAGCTGTGTAAATATGTGTACCCTGAGCATTCTAGGCTGAAAGAACAAGCAGCGTTAAGGCCAAATGCTGGAGGATAACGTTCAGTTTATTTGAGAAACAGCAAGAAATCCAGGATAGTGAGAGCAAAAGGATGAGTGGTAGCCCATGAAGTTAGGAAGTGAGTCTGGAAACAAATCATATACCAAGGGAAGAATTTTCTTTAGATTTTACATTTGAAAGGCTGCAATTTGGCAAGTGAATGAACAAATGGATAACTTTCCCTCATTTCCCTGAATCGAGTGGTCATTAAAAAGCTATTGAATGGAGAGAGGTTGACAAATCTCCACCCTAAACCATGGCCAGTCCAGGAAGGATCAGAGCCTCAAGAAGAAAGACAAAAAGTGGCAGCAGCAAAGCTAAGAGGCAATGGACCAAGCACCTGGGAGTGTCGAGTGGGAAGGCACATACGGAAAGCTGGCTCAGGATCTTGAACTGGGTTTAACCTAAATGGAAAGTGAAAGTGTTAGTCCCTCAGTAGTATCTGACTCTTTGCAACCCCATGGACTGTAGCCCACCAGGCTTCTCTGTTCATGGGATTTTCCAGGCAAGAATACTGGCTGCAACTGCTGCTAAGTCACGTCAGTCGTGTCTGACTCTGTGAGACCCCATAGACAGCAGCCTACCAGGCTCCGCCATCCCTGGGCTTCTCCAGGCAACAATACTGGAGTGGGGTGCTATTGCCTTCTCCATGGGATCTTCCTGACCCAGGGATAGAACCCAGATCTCCCACATTGCAGGCAGATTCTTTATCATCTGAGCCACCAGAGAAGTCTAAATGGAAGGAGGCCCCCTGTTCTTGAAGAGGAGCACACAACCAAGATAGAGCGAGGTAACTGCTTCTCCACCCTTCTCTCTCCGTTTACATAGTCTTTCTGTTTTTCCGCTCACTCCCTGTCTCTTCCGCAGTTTTCATACACACATTTTTCTCTTCCTATCATCTTCTATTTCATTCCCTTTGTCTTGATCTCCTCTCCTTATAGTCCCATTTTCTCAGATCTCTTGTCTTCCTGCCCTTTGATTTCCCCCTTCGGTACATGAAAACCTCTTTTCTCTCTCTCCTTATCTCTGGAGCTCCCCCCTGATTTTGGAAAGCCTGTTTTACCTTTTTTTTTTCTTTCTGAAATCCTGTGGCTGGTGCATCTCTCACCAGTTAAAGAGACAGTGAGTAGAAGGAAGACCCCCTCCCTCCTCCATCTCTTCAGTTCAGTTCAGTTCAGTTCAGTCGCTCAGTCATGTCCAACTCTTTGCGACCCCATGAATCTCAGCACGCCAGGCCTCCCTGTCCATCTCCAACTACCGGAGTTTACCCAAACTCATGTTCATCAAGTCGGTGATGCCATCCAGCCATCTCATCCTCTGTCGTCCCCTTCTCCTCCTGCCCCCAATCCCTCCCAGCATCAGAGTCTTTTCCAATGAGTCAACTCTTCGCATGAGGTGGCCAAAGTACTGGAGTTTCAGCTTTAGCATCATTCCTTCCAAAGAACACCCAGGGCTGATCTCCTTCAGAATGGACTGGTTGGATCTCCTTGCAGTCCAAGGGACTCTCAGGAGTCTTCTCCAACACCACAGTTCAAAAGCATCAATTCTTCGGCGCTCAGCCTTCTTCACAGTCCAACTCTCACATCCATACATGACCACAGGAAAAACCATAGCCTTGACTAGACGGACCTTTGTTGGCAAAGTAATGTCTCTGCTTTTGAATATGCCATCTAGGTTGGTCATAACTTTTCTTCCAAGGAGTAAGCAGGTATGGGTAAATTGTCCTTCCTTTCTCAGGCTGGGTTCAGAACATGGTACCTACAGGGCGATGGTAGAAGGGAAGAAACGGTTCCACCTCAGCAACACCATAGTGGAAAAGGCCCATTGCCCCCGTCCCCATGGTAAGGGTTACACCAGCATTTATGCACAGTCTCTGGTACATGGTAGGTGCTTTACAATGTTTGTGAATTTGTGAATATACTATTATAATTATCATCACTATCTTGGAGTATTTGGCATGAATTTTTACATCTAAATTAGGCAGCATCTTGAAACTTGTTTTTCTTTTATGGGCTCAAGGAGAAAAGTTGTTTTGTTTTTTTTTTACAAGCAGTGATTGCCATGGCAGCTTGAAAACTAGTTTCTGTGTTCTAACCATCAAACCATAGAATTTGTAATAGACAGGCTATAAACAGCATAATCTCAGATGACATTTCTAGATAAAAACAACGAAGTTAAGCATTGGGAGATCCAAAACAAGTGGCAAGTCAGTCTTCATCTCCAAAGCTTGGCTGCAATGAATTCTCGTTTTTTCTCTGACTCCCTTGATAATTTTAAACTCACATTCCAGCTCACCCCTTTCTTCCCACTGGTGTTATCACACGTCCTTAGGCCTGTCACTGGAACTGGCAAATTGTGGTCAGAACTATTCCTTCATTCATCAAACACCTTTTGAAGACCTTCTAGGTGCCAAGGATTGTGCTGGGTGCTGGCACTCAGACCTTCTGTGCACTCTCAGGGAACCAAAGTCAAATGGAGGGAGAATTATTCACAAATCAGCAGAGTTCAGGGTTGCAGTCCTGTGATGAGGACACTCCTGCTGGTGTGAGAAGGGCCCAGCAGAGGGGCGATCAGTTGTTCATGAAAGTGAGGCTTAGGGTTGGGAAGGGAGTCAGAAACCTTTTTACATGTTATGTAACACTTTGTAAGCTGTATCTTAAGTGGGGGTTGTTTTCTAGGTGGGATATTTGCAAAGACTCACAGATGGGCAAGACTTGGCCTCATTAGAGAGTGTCAAGTGATTCAGGAGTGGAGGATATAAGAGAAGCTAATGGGGAGATGGGCCTGGGAAGAGATGAGGCTATAGAATTAATCAGGTGGGGGATCATCTCTGCAAATTTCCAAAAAGGAATTACATAATGCTCTCTTTCTAGAAGAACTTAGCAAGTACATTCCCTGTCTTTCTTATTTTGGGTCAATGAACTTTTGAAGACTGAGTCAACATCTCTGTTGAAGCACTGTCCATACATATACATACAATTACATACATATTAGGCATATGTGTACAGAGATGCACATGTACACACATGTAAATATAAACCTGCCCAGAGCTCTACCCCACCCAAATCTTATAGGAAGCCAGTAGATAGACCGATTCCAACACAAGGATTTCTAAAGTTTGCTAAAGTTTTTTTCATTATTAAAGTTCACATACTTTTGATTATATAAAGTGGAAAAGGAAGAAAGAAAAATATAAATATATTCAGATATCCCTGGTTGTTATTATTCTTTTACTTCCTTCTAGGCTTTTTTCCTATGCACAAGTTTTATTTGTTTATTTGTCAACCCAACTGTAAGTCTGAATCATTTTTAGACTGTAAAGAAGTAAATTGTTTAATAAGATTTCACTTCAAGTAGATAGTCCCAAAGGTTATCCAACAATAATTATTGATTTCCTATTTTGTGTCAGGAGCTGTGCTAAGTGCTATAATAGAGTAGTAAACAACAGGCACAGCGATGGTCCATGCAGGTTACCATGGAGATATGAAGGTCTGGAAATAAAAAGGGTGTCATGTGGAGAAGCAAAGACCGACTAAACTTTCAGTTCTCTCAGCAACAACACCCCACTACCACCCACTCTGGCCCTTTGTCTTCGTAGTTATGAAGTCACCGAAAGCTCCCATTAGGAGGGCCTTTGAGCTCTTGTAGTCCAAATAATAGTGCCTGTCGGTAGAAACACACAGGACATGTGTAGGGATGGCATTTCCCCTCCTTGATTTCTAGACTTGTTGCCTTCTAAGCTACCCTTTCTCTGGCAGCCAATGCTCTTCTCTGTTACCTGTCTCCTGCTGCCATGGCAGCCCCACAAACAGGAAACTGGAGGCGGTGCTGCCAAAACCCTCGACCCCAGCAGGCTTCTTCCTTCCTGCCACAGGGGTGGTAAGATACAAGGGGAGCAGTCCCATGGGCTGAGCACACCATTGGTCATTTTTGTCTTAGAAAAACAAAGCCATCACTCCTCTTTCCCAGCAAAACACCCAGTCACTCCAGCATGGAAAACAAACAAGCTGAGCAGAGCCAGTCACTTCTGAAGTTGAGAGAGCCAGCATCATGTATATGCAGAGTTGGTAGTTTCTACTCTTTCACTGCCAGCCACAAATATCTCCTCCCCCAGGCAGCACAACATCTCAGACTGCACCTTTAGAAAGCCATCTCTGAGGTAAGAACTGCAGTTTCTCTAAATCCCACGCTAAAATGGACTAAACCTTAGCTCCATGAAATCACCTCAAACAATTACTAGTTACCGATCCCATCAGGTAACATGCACTAGATTCCTTTGTAACCTGATAAGTATCACTATGAGACACTGGTTGGTCTAGTGTTAATGGATAAATTAAGGACTGGCCCAGGCAGCCCTGGGTGTGTTATCACCGTGGGGCCTCTGAGAAGCCAGAGACAGCAAGAGGATGCAGGAATCCTGAATGGTTTTGAAGGAAAATATTACAAAAGCAAACTTGACTTACTTTCCCATTTTTCACTGTACACACCTTGCTACATCAAGGTTATTCTCACAGTAATCACTCATCCTATGAACTTTAGAGTCCATTTGGACAATCACATTTCTCAGTTGACTATACTGTCTCTCAACTATAAATGTCTCTGAAGCTAGGAAATTGCTTTAACTCTAGTTAAACATTATATAACACATGCCTACTTAGAATGTGCAAGCCATAAACTGTACGGCAAAGTGTGGGAGAAAGAAGAACTTTGGACTTGGAGCCTCTGTAAATGGGTTTGAGTCATTTCTATTGGTGTGACCTTGACTAAGCACTGCTTCTCTGGATTGAAATATCATTCAACAAATTGTGCATTATTGGAATCGCCTATATAAAATATTCCCTAGCTCTCTTTACTTCCAGGCCCAGGCAGAATAAGTTCACTCGTTCTTCTACAGTCTTCCTGTACTTTGTACAAATTTGTTTCATGGAGATGCAGTTACATACATCATGTTTATCCCCCTCCCTAAACGATGATTCCTTTAGAACTCGACTTCAATCACCCATGAGCTACCCAGTATCTGACTCATAGTCATACTCAATAAATATTCATCATACTTACCTGTCTGGTCTGCAAAATAGAGCCATAACGAACACTTCATATGGGCTCCTTGGTGGTTCAGAACAGTACTCAAGCAACTGCTTCAAAAACCATAAAGCTCTGAGCAATTCTAAGGTATGGTCATTATTTGCAGGACAATATTATTTCTCAGAGGAGTGCAATTCATGAAAATCAAGAAACCAAAGGAAATGAAGCAAGAAACAGTCCATGGTGATTAATTCTGGAGTCCAAGTAAGGGGCAATAGGGAAGGTGGAGGGAAGCGGAGGGTAGGAGACTTTAAGTTCTTACCTTATATCAATTGCTAGTATTAGAAATGTGGATGATTTTTAATACTTATATGTTTTAGTGTTTTTTTCTAATTAGAAAAATAATTTACATGCAATATCAGTTAGTGTCTTCAATATTTACCTGAGGGGCCAATGAGCAGACTTCAAAAGGTTAACAGAAACTAAAGCTTGCTTTGCTGTTTACTACATTATTATTGACTGGGATTATATTTTTCTCTCTTTCATATTGCACTTTAAGCTTCCTAAGATGTTGTTTATTAATTTACTTTGTACTCACAGCAACTCTAATGTCATTAGGGTAATCATTTAATGAATAGAAAAACTATGACAGGAGAGATTTAATAAATTGCCCAAGATCCCAAACACAGTAGACAAGTCAAGACTAGAATTCAAGACACCCAAATCCAAGCCCTTTGCAGTTAATGAAATCCATGGGACAGCTCCTAAACACAATATTCTGTACCCTCTGTCCTTGGCAGAGACCCAGACTCCCAGAAAAGCTATTACCTACAGACAGATGGCTTCTGATATCTTATTTACTGCTACTCATTGAGTTCCAATCAGTGAATTATTTGGAAACAGCTTACCAGCTTGAATCTGGACCCTGCCACTAAATGAACTATGTGACTTATCAAAATCACTTAAACTTTCTGGAAGTCAGTATCCTTACCAAGTGGAAATGACACCACTCCTCACTCTCAGGGATCTTGTAAGCCCATAATGAGATAATGTATGTGAAATTGCTTTGTAAACTGTAAGGTCCTTGGTAAATGTCTGGTATGTTACTTGCTTACGAGTTTAGGAAGGTCACTTGGCAGAGGCATATATTCCCCTGGCCACCAAAAAGATAAGAAACTCTAACAGGAAAAGGATAAAGTCATTTCCAAGAGGAGGAAAAAAAGTATTCCCACTCAATGAGCCACCTGGGTCTGTAGTAATTAGATCCCAGTGTTCTTAAATATCTATTTCCTTTTCCCTCCTGGGACAGTGTTGTTTTCCCCCTACCTGTCGCCCCAGCTGTGACCATCATTCAATCAGTTCAGCTATCAGAGCAAATAAACTTCACTCTCTGGGTCCTCAGCCTGAAGCCTCATGGTGGGATAACATGTGTTATAAATGCCTCTGTCCTTAATCATTGAAAGGGAAACCTAAAAATATTGAGTTTCCTATTAAGTTCAGTAAAAATCTTTTGGCTGGAGAATATAGACACCTGAAATCCTTCAGTGTGTTGGCTGAAAGTATATATTAGCTGGAACGTTGAATTCTGGTATACATATCAGAATTTGAGAATACCTGATATATATACATACATATATATATATACACATATATACATACATATATATATACACACACACACACACACACACACATATATATATATATATACTTGCCTCCGCCAAGTGACCTTCCTAAACTTGTAAGCAAGTAACATACCAGATATTTACCAAGGACCTTACAGTTTACAAAACAATTTCACATACATTATCTCATTAGGGGCTTACAGGATCCCTGAGAGTGAGATGTGATGTCATTTCCACTTGGTAAGGATACTGACTTCCAGAAAGTTTAAGTGATTTTGATCAGTCACATAGTTCATTTAGTGGCAGGGTCCAGATTCAAGCTGGTAAGCTGTTTCCAAATCATTCACTGATTGGAACTCAATGAGTAGCAGTAAATATATATATATATATATATATATATATATATGTGTGTGTGTGTGTATCAGAATATCTCTAGGCTATGTTGCATTTATACTCTACATCCAGAAGTGAAAGAACAAAGAGAAAGGTATCTTGGAAAGGTACAATTCAGTGGTCAATGCAGCAAATCTGACCAAAGAATCTATCACAAAAAATGACAGACAACACAGAGTAATCAAACTAAATCCAGCTCTGCTGAAGGAATGGCTAAATGGGGGTGTTTAGACCGTTATATGCCTACACAATGAAAGCCATGTCTTGAAAACTGCCCCTTCTCCTCACCTTCAATTAGATTTCCTAATATTGATCTTCTAACTTAGAAAGTATCTCAAATAATTGTTCTAATAACTTGTCCACTGATAGAAAATTCTGTTCCTCCTAATCTGATCCTAATTCTTCCTTTTTATTTTCTTACTTCTCTGTATTATCTGAGACCTCTGGTTCAGTAACGGATAGAAACAACAGTGGGTATCTCAGATGTATTTCTGACTTTAGAGGAACTGATTCGAGGTTTTAAGTGTTGTGTTCACTGTGCACGTTTGTTAGATTCTCCTAATCAAGTTAAGGAACTTTTTCTCTTACAGTTTGCTAAGTGTTGTATGTAACCACAAAGAGTGGTTTATTTTTTTAATCAAATGAATTCTCTGCATCTGTTGAATTTCTTTTTTTACCCTTCATTTTCATTTATTTTTAATATAAATTTATTTACTTTAATTGGAGGCTAATTACTTTACAATATTGTATTGGTTTTGCCATATATTGACATTAATCAGCCACGGGTGTACATGTGTTCCCCATCCTGAACCCCCCACCTCACCTCCCTCCCCATCCCATCCCTTTGGGTCATCCCTGTGCACCAGTCCTGAGCACCCTGTATCATTCATTGAACCTGGACTGGCTTATCTGATTTTTCTTCATGAATCTGTTAATATGGCAAACTACACTGCAGATTTCTTAATGTTACTATATCCTGAACTTCTGGAATAAACACTTCTTTGATCATGATATATTTTTAAAATAATAATAAATGAGTAGGTTCAGTTTCCTTATGTTTTATGAAATTTGCATTTATGTTTACTGTTAAGAGTTTGCTGTCAATGGTACCTTCTAGGGTTGTTATTGTCTTCAAAGTTAGGATAGCTACATGAATCAACTTGGGAAATTTTCTCTTGCTTCCTTTCCTATGGAAAAGTGCTTACGGGATAAAGAGTATAGGTTAAATTCTCTCTTTGATGGGCAATGTGCCCCATACACCTTTATAAATCAAGCTTGTAAATACTAAGAAAAAAATATATATATTTTTACAATTGTTATTTGCTTGATCTTATATTTATCAGTTTAATTTTTGTAATAGGAAATGACTATTTGTTTGCCTGGTGAATTATTCTTTTAATTATCAAGAACTAACACTTCTTATAACTATTAATGGTTGTATCTTAAAAGTTACATTTGATATTAATAATACAACATCAGTTTTCTTTTTTCCTTGATACATCTTTTATTTAAAACTTCTATCAGTTCTTATTAATTATATGAATAATGTATTCTTATAATTTAATTTGAAATTCCTTGCCTTTTATCAGTAAGTTTAACCAGTTTATGATTATTAAACATCTGGATTTATTTCTATATTTTTTGGTGCACTTTCTGAGTTCTATGCTGTTTATCAGCTTTTAAATTTCTTCTTTTACTATATACTATCAAAAACTTCCCCCTTAATTAATCTATACTTTTCGATATATATGTCCTTCTTTAACATGGATATGTTAATAAAGTCCAACTTTAAACAGTATCTCTTCTTGACAAAAAAGCACTTTAGAATGCTTTAACTCCAACTCCCCCCACATTTTCATGTTATTCTACGTTAGTCTCACCTTGTTTTTAAACTTCCCCAAATGATCTTTTTTGTTCTTGTTTATAGTTATTTTGATTTAACTGCACACTTACTAATTCTCTACTTTCTATTGTTTTTTGTTTCTCAAACCTTCACTCTGGAATAATTTTCATTTTTGTGAAGTCCACCTCTTAGTAATTTCTTTCAGTGAATATTATTAGTAAGCTCAGTCTTCTGTATGCAAATAATTTTATCATACCTTTCAATGACAACTTAGTTTAATATTTTGAAGATATTATTCCCTTTTACTCTGGTTTCCATTGCTACTAATGTAGACTATGACATTAGTTTTCCTTGTGGATAATATGTCTTTTCTATTTTGTACCTTATAAAATGTATTTGTTCCTATCTTTTTATTCTGCAGTTTCACTATGAAATTCATCCTCCTTGGGATTGCTTGTGCAATTCTAGTATGAGGACTCATATCTTTCTTCAGTTAAGAAAAATCGAAGTGAGTATCATTTTTAACACTGTCTAATGTCCATTTTTTCTAACATTGTATAGTCAATATTCTCATCTAATGTCCATATCACTTAATCTCTTTATAGTATGCCCATCTCCATCACTTTTCCTGAATTCTGAATTATCTACTCCAATCTACCTTCCTTTAGCTGCTGTAGACTGTTGCTGTTTAACTCATAATTTGAGACTTTAATCTAATTACTAAAGTTTTTCTTTCAAGAAATTATATTCTTTTTGCTTTTTCTTTCTTATGCTATTTTCTTCTTGTCTTCTGACTTATATCTCTTTTTTAATGTTCTAAAATGAATATTTAAGTACATTTATTTTCTAATTCTCTTTTTCCCAACTGATAATTTTCTATTCATGTTGTTGCTGAGTCTCTCTCAGGATTTGCTTGTGTTAATGGTGATTTTATTCCTAAGTTTATTTTTTACTAGAAGTAGTTTTTGGAAGGGGTTCTATTGTACTGATTAACAGAAGTGCACCTACAAAGCATTTTCACATTTGCTTCTGCCAGGGCCTTAGGACTTTTTTTTGGACCAGTTTTTGCTAATTTCTAAATCTGGGGTTCCTGCCAAACAAATGTAGGATAGAATTAGATTCTAGACAAATTCTTTTTATAATATGGAGATTCTGACTTTTATGGTTGACACATTTCCCATCCAGGGCTCCCTTCCCATCTAGTTCTTAGTCAGGTCCTCAGATGAGTACGTATAATTTTTCTAATCAGTCCCTCTTCCATAGAATGTATATACTTTCAAAAATATTAGCAGTAGGGACTCCTTTGCAATTGGTCATCTCAAACAGCTCTGGATCTCATAGACTATCCTCAGTGAACATGAGAAACACAATATCCATCATCTAAAACTTATATCCAGGACCTTGAATCACTGTGGCTTCAGGGTATTACTCCTCCTCTTGACTTTGAGATTCTCTTTATTTCTGCAACCTATGAATTTCCCCCTTCTTTTGAGCTTAGCAGTATATTTAGCTTTTGTTGGCATATTTTATCTAAATATTCTATGTTTGGAGAATGAAGAAGTTCTTTCAATTGAATTTCCATTTCAAAGCAGACTTCAGGAAGCACTCTATCTTGGTGTATTGCCTATAGGTTTTAAGTATATGCAAAGAAATATCTGCAGTACTCTTAAAACTGGGCCCCAATTACTCAAATCAATGGTGTAGCCTGAGTTTACAGTGTGAACTTCTGGTTGGCCCAGTGAACTTTGTTTCCAGTCCCTATTGCAAAGCTGACTTGATGTCTTAAAAGCTTTTTCCCTTACAATCATGAGATATCTCAAAGTTTCTGAATTTTCATTTTGAAAGCCCATGGGTTTTTATGTAGACCTTTGATAATGATGTCATCAATATTACTTACTGTGTGATTCTGAAAAATTCATGTAAGTCCTCTGAAGAAAAAAATATCTACTTTGTAGAGTTGTTATGAAATGGATATATTTAGCACATAAGAAGATGTTCCCCTTTCAACTTGTATAAATATTTATAGAGCATATGCTCTGAGAAGGCCTATATTTATGATACTCCAAATTTTTAATATTTTGGACCAGCTGTTGATTTTATGTCACTGGATTTGAGTTGTTAGATTTAACAAATAAAAATACAGGACACTAAAGTAAATTTAAATTAAATTTGAATTTCTGATAAACACTAAATAAATTTTTAGTGTAAGACTGGCCCATGCAATATTTAACGGATGTAGTGTTTATCACACCCTTATACTAAAAGATTACTCATTGTTTAACTGAAATGCAAATTTAATTGAGCATCCTGCATTTTATCTGGCAACCTTATACTGAATCTATGTTTTCTAATTTGAACAATAATGGTCATTTGTGAGAGATCTGTCACACATGTGTTTTAATTTTGCCAGTGTCCTATTTTAAACAAGAAAGCTAAGCTCAGCTATATGTTCATGTAGAATCCTTATTCAAGGCAGAAGGGATCTTTAAATCAAATGGTTCATTCCTGAAATTAAATTTCAGACATCATTTTTGTTTCATCTGTCCTTCCTTGGGATTTAATCAGCCATATTTGCAGTGACATCAGTAGAATACGGGATTTTCAGACATTCTATAATTTAGCTGATTTTAAAGAAAGATGACTGAGTCCTCAGCACACGGTAAGTTAAGAAGTGAGTATTCAGAGAACATTTTTGTGTCTGCGTTTCTGGCTGCTCTATGGCCTCTGATGGTTACAGGTTTTAAGTCACAGCTATGTGACTCACTGGCTGGAGAGCCCTGGAAAAATAATTTTTTCTTCCAAGGGTCTGTTTCCCATCAGAACACCTATGGGTAATCATCCCCACCCACTTCAGGGACTGGGGTACTGTGAAGCAGGACAGCATTGTACATACAATAGACAGTTCTCCAGGGCCACAACTGCAACATCAAAGATTTCCAAAACACAAAGAAAGCAGAACTGGGACATATGCCAGAAGAGGTGAATTGAATTTGTGCCGTCTCAGAGAACACTGAAGCAGTCCCTCTTGGGCTGGAAAAGGGGCTCCTCTGTCAGACTGTTCATTAAGATCGCCACGCGATAGGCGCCCCTCCCCCACTCCCTACCCCAGGCTCTACCCTCTTCAGTTTTTTTCTCTCTGGTGTCTGTACCTTGTTCTGGAAAGCACCACTTTAAGCACAAGGCCAGAGGAGTGTTGCTGTGTTCCCACAAACAAGGAAAATAGGCGTTTCCCTATAGATTTTTCCATTTCTAGTGTATACGTCACCAAGATCCCTGTAGAGTTGTTACCCATTACCAGAAACAAATTAAATCGCTAGGAAGTGAGAGTCAGCTGAGAGAAAACCATTTACTACTTGCTCTGTTCCTCTCTATTTTCTTACTCTCAGTAACTTGAACATATCAATACCAAACTTCCTCTTAAAACTGAATACAGCTCCAGTAGAGAAACCATGGTCCTCAGAGAAAAGCAATAGAGCTGGATAAAGGAGGAAAAGAGAGGAGAAAGGAACACACTTCTCTGTGAAATTTCTATTTTAGAGACTAAAATGAATTTGCATAGAGCTACGTCATTTTTATGTAGCAGATTTATTCTTCAAGGTTGGAAATAAAGAAATGCTTAGGAAACTGGCTTGCAGCTCACTGACTGCTGTTAAAATTGGAGCACTGCAGATTCTTCATTTTCACCTTCGTTTACAGTGGCTTCTGACACCTTCACATTTCTCTACCTTGGAATTTAAAGTGAATCTCAATAAAATCAAGATTCCTTTAATAGTGAGACTACTCATCATTTTCGTCTTTCAATCTCCCAACATTTTTTCCATACCTAAAGGCAGCTGTCCAAAGTGGGAAAAAGAAACTTGGAACAGATTACTTAGCCATTCTGTGCCTGCCAGTCCCCTATGCATGGGAGAATAACACTGTGTCCCTGTACATTAGGTTCTTCAGTTATATGCTTTCCTGGCATGTCATATTTCCCCTTTCATCACAGCCACCACTCTTGTAATGAGTAGCTTGATACACATATTTCTGGTAAACTATAAACTCTTTGAGAGAAGGGCCTGTGTTTGTATCTATCTCTGTCATCACAGTATCCCTCACACCTAGCACAATGCCTGACACATAGTACATAGTAATTAAATGTAGCTATTATCAATAGTTGCCTAGGGATGACAAACACAGTTGCCTTGTTATTCACCATATTTGTGTTCTATAAAATCTCTGTAGGCAATGCATTACTGAATACTGAACCATTGCTCTGAGGGTAAATACAGGATTAGGTTCCTGCAAGCCTCTGCTCACAACATTTTTGTCAACTGATCAATACATAACATTTAAAAAATATTTTAAATATACAATTTAGGTAGAAACCAACACAATATTGTAAAGCAATTATCCTTCAATTAAAAATAAATTTTTTTTGGTATTTAATATATGTTTATTAAACATATAGTATATTTGTTGTTTAATTTCTTTTTTTATATGTTATGTGTATTTTCTTAATTTTATTTTATTTTTAAACTTTACATAATTGTATTAGTTTTGCCAAATATCAAATACAATTTATTTATTTATTATTGGGATCATAGGGGCTTCCTAGGTGGCGCTAGTGGTAAAGAACCTTCCTGCCAATGCAAGAGACTTAAGAGATACAGATTCAATCCCTGGGTTGGAAAGATCCCTTGGAAGAAGGCATGGCAACCCACTCCAGTGTTCTTGCCTGGGGAATCCATATAGACAGAGGAGCCCGGCAGACTACAGTCCACAGGGTCAGAGTTGGATATGACAGAAGCAACTTAGCACACAACCTTGTTTTATATGCATTTTTGTTTAAAGATGTCTCATTTAATACACTTTGTTGATTAACTAACATTGAATTCATGGCCAACAGCATTGTAACTCCTGCCTATACAACCTTACCCAACACAAGTATGTCCTTTGTAATGCACCTTACAATTGTCTAGCACTTAGGCATATTAAATAGCACTTCAACCCTATGCCTAGGGTCATTTTAAACAGTGAAACCTTCAACAAAAGGCACACAGACACACAAAATCTGGCACTAAATAGACTGCAAAAATTACAAGTTTAGAGTATGAAAGCTGAAATAAGAAGGTGGAGTGTTGCTTTATTTGCATATGTGTGTCAAAAGACTTAATTTTTTTTTTTTTTTGCTCTGATGTGTCCATGAATGATTGCAAAAGCATCACAGGTGTTGGAATAAATTCTAGCGAGTGAATTTGAAAACACAGAATTCATTAACAATAAAAATCAACTGTACTTGGCAAAACTTCAGCCTGTGCTTCATCATCATGCTAAGCCTAAAGCAGACTTTGTTAAATTAACAAAACATTTCATCATTCATTCATTCATTCAAACTTCAAGCCATTTACTTGAATTCTCTGAGCCTTAGTTTTCTTATCTGAAAAATGGGTATTAATAGAACTTACCTAAAAGAGGTGCTGGAAGATTAGTTAAGAAACTCTTAGAGGATGTGATGTATAATGTGGTGACTGCTTCCCTGATAGCTCAGTTGGTAAAGAATCTGCCTGCAATGCAGGAGACCCTGGTTCTATTTCTGGGTTGGGAAGATCCCCTGAAGGAGGGAAAGGCTACCCACGCCAGTATTCTGGCCCAAAGAATTCCATGGACTGTAGAGTCTTTGGGGTTGCAAGGAGTCGGACACAACTGAGAGACTTTCAATTTCATAGTTGATAACACTGTATTGTATAATTAAAATTTTGATGGATACATTAAATAACCCAATGAAGGCAATCTTTTATAATGTATCAAATCATCATATTGCACAAATTAAATATCTTACAATTTAATGTGTCAGTTATACCTCAATAAAACTAGAGAAAAATAAAATGTAAAATAATGAAAAATAAAGAAACAGCATATTAATCAACACATCAAGAGTGCTCAATAAATATAAACTGAAGTGACCTCTTCTGATATATCTTACAAATTGAAAGGGCATTTCTGGACTACTGTGCTACTTTAAATTCTACCAAGTCTAATCCTGAAGTCTCACAGAATTTTTATTCTTTCTGATTCTCTTTGCCTCTAAATTTTATGTTTTTCTTAGGCTGGAAACACAGATAAGAAAACTTTTTTTAAATGTATATTTATGTCTGCCTTTGCCTGGAGTCAAAATATCCCAGGCCCCATGATCTGCCATAAACAGAAGCTGCTGAAGTTGCATCTTTTCCTTCTTTCCCTACAACCATCTGAACTGGGCCTAGAAACAGAAGTTTCAGAACTAAAATTGCAGAGCAAATTCCTCCTCCTAAGATAGCTCAAACCTGAGAGATCTAGCATGCTCCTACCTTAGCCGCTTCTTATTTTCCTTGGCTGTGTAAAGATATGAGAGCTGAGCCCAGGGCTAAGAAGTGAATAACATGATGGTTTGATGACAGCAGCATAGATATCTGTCTCTTGAAGAATCCTAATACATAATCTAGCTTCATTTTCTCCACATGCTAGGTAGATCCTCTCTGAGGCCTTGTATTTATTATACAACCAGGTATTCTTGGCTGGATTCCACTGAGACTGATACTTGGAATTAAATGAGCCACAACTGGGTAAGTCCAGATTTTGCCCCATAATATTTTCTAGCATAACGAAAAACAAAACACCGAACAGTAGACACAAAGATGGTAAAGGAAACAGGAGAGAGTGTTGTTTTTAATGTCTGAATAGCAAACTGAGTTTTTGTACCAAGTTTGTGTTAGTCGTTCAGTTTTGTCTGACTCTTTGTGACCCTATGGACTATAGCCCTCAAGATTTCTCTGTCCATGGAATTCTCCAGGCAAGAATACTAGAGTGAGTGTTCCTTTCTCCAGGGGATCCTCCTGATCCAGGGATCTAACCTGCATCTCCCACATTACAGGCAGAGTTTTTTTACCATCTGAGCCACCAGGGAAGCCCAAGAGATGATGTGGTAGGAGGAGAGTCTTTTTGGACACCTTGGATGCCCTATTTTCATCTGCTCATGCTTCAGTTGGCCTTTTTAATAAAATAAGGATACATTTTGAATTATTAACTACATTTCCATGTTATTTGAAAAATTGATATGAAGAGTTAAGCTCTTTTGCTAAAATTTAGTATGATTTAAAACTTGACCTCTCTAAGTCTCAATTTCCCTTCAAATAAGGCAAAGTATAGATTATCTCTAATACTGTGTCAGTTCTAATATGTCACAAGATGAAGTTTATGACTCTATGGTTTATTGGATGTCAGAAATTAAAGATTAGATGGGCTGACTGCTGCAAGCCAATCTTCTAGTCCTGTCAGCTCTGTCTCCATAACGTTTCTCAGATCCAACTCCCTCTTTCCACTTATAACATCCATCCTCAGTTCATAAGTCAGTCTTCCCCTCTTTTCAATTCTAGTCCACACACTTTTACCAGAACTATCTTCCTTATACTCAGCTTTTTTAAAAAAAAATTTTATTGGGGTTGCTTTAAAATGTTGTGTTAGTTTCTACTATATAGCAAACTGAGATCAAATCCGTCAGTCCTCATGGAAATCAACCCCGAATATTCATTGGAAGGGCTGTTGCTGAAGCTGAAGCTCTAATACTTTGGTCACCTGATATGAAGAGCCCACTCACTGGAAAAGACCCTGATGCTGGGAAAGATTGAAGGTAAAAGGAGAAGGGGGCAACAGAGGATGAGATGGTTACATAGCGTCACCAACTCAATGGACGTGAATTTGAGCAAATTTGGGGAGATAGTGGAGGAAAGAGGAGCCTGGCATGCTGTAGTCCATGGGGCTGCAAAGAGTCGGACACTACTTAGTGACTGAACAATAGAAACAAAGTGAATCAGCTGTACACTTATGTATTTCACGTCTTTTTAGGATTTCCCTCCCATTTAGGTCACACAGAGCACTGACTAGTGTTCCCCGCTCTGTACAGTTGGTTCTCACTTGTTATCTGCTTTATACATAGTAGTGTATATATGTCATTCCTAATCTCCCAATTCATCCCTCCTCCCTCTCCTCCCTTGATGTCCATACATTTGTTCTCCATGTCTGTATCCCTATTTCTGCTTTGCAAATAGGTTTGCCTTTGATCATATCATTCCCTTGATCACAGACATTCAGTGACTTCCTACCATCTACAGGATAAATTCCAAACCATTCAGTCCAGCCTTCCACAGGCTGGCCTCTAATTATGCGATTCATCTCCTAGTAAATTCATCTGAGATTACTCTGTATTTCTCAAATAATGCCCTTCATCCTTCTGCTTTGGACCCCAGTTTAAGTTTTAGTTTTTATATGAAAGGTTTTCTCCTCCCTTGCTAATCTTCTCTAGCACTTATTTATTTATTAAACTCCTGCATTTCCTTCAAGGTCCATTTATATCTTAAATCTTTCAAGAAGCCTTCTCAGATTCACAGAGAAAGAAAGAATCCTCTCTCTCATAAAGCATGTTTGTAACCATAATTTAGCACTCATTACAGAATTGTCTCAAAGTTATTTAGATGTGTTAGTCATTTTAATTGGCTGATGAAATCTTGAAGTCAGAAACCATGTACTTTTCACCCCCTGAATCCCCAGTGGCTCCAGCATTGAGCTGTGCACATGGTGATCAATAGTTGTTTTTAAAAAGTGGATTCAATTGATTTTTCTCCAGGCTGAAAGGAGGCAGTATAAAGCAGAGATTCCCCCAAACCACATGCCTCTTAGCTATTCATCCAACTGATCACCTTTCAACACAGCCAAGGATGCTAGGAAGCCTGGGCCTCTGACTTGGCCCCACCTGACCCCAGCGGCTTTCCTACTCTCAGGACAGGAGCAGAATGGTTGACATGCTTTGGAAACCAAGACCTGCCCTTTGTAAAGCATGAAATCAAATGGTAAGTCCCTTCCTTATTGAAAATTCTTGCTAAACCAGTTCTTTCTGGTTGCACTTAATCCTTTCACTTCAAGAGGAGTAAGCTCAGAGAATCAATGTTGACCATTCACAACCTCCTCCCTCTAGCCTTCACTTGATTGGGACAGACGTGGCAACCCAGGCCTCTCTGGATAAGCTCAACCTTCTGAGCTCAGGGTCTCTGGAGTACACTCGCCAGTAGGAAGGAAAAAGACTTCCTTTGAAGGCTTCAGGCAGAGCCCCCTGAGGAGGAGCAACCAAATATTCTTGTCTAATCCCTACTACTTTGAACATTTTGAGATATTCGAGATATTTGTGGTGTAGGTCTGTTTTATCCCTCACATGGTAAGACTATGGGGATGTGGAATGAGTTGGGGAAGCAGTAAAGGTGCATATAAATAAGATTGGCAGGAGATGCTTCAAGATGGCCAAGTATATCACAAGAGATGCCTCTGGTTAATAAGAAATTGTCTCCAAAATACTCTCATTTGAATGTACAAAAGTGAGGAGATTTTCAGATAAAGCAATGAAGACCTCAGGTGCGGCTTGTGGAATTCATTTCCAGCTGGGAGGTTACCTAAGAAGCTGTGTAGAGAGAGTTTTCAGCCCATCATTGCAGGTGTTTTTCTCAAGAATACAAGGCAGCATGGGAAAGGACAGCAATCCTCTCTATAAAGCACATGCAAACCTCAAGTATTCTCAGAATTCCTCAGCCTGTTGCCTGATAGCTTCTTCTTACAGATTCCCTCTTTCATCAGTGCTCAAAAATGGACAGAGTACACAAAATATCCCATGTGATGACAGTGAATCAACACCAAATAGCTCCTTCAAAAAGATCACCGCCTTCAGAAAAACTGAAACTTTTTTGACAAGGTCCAAATCTTGCTACTGAGAAACATGGCTCAATGTTTCTGTGATCTTTAATAAATAAAATTAAATAAGGGGATGGGTCAAATTGCTTCCTTAAGACACAGCTAGTCATAGATGCAGACAATAACACTAGAATGTGAACATGTAGATCACAAGGTATTAAACTTTCATATGCCACAGACCCTTTGGTAATCTGGAAACCCTACAGAACCTCTTCTCAGAATAATGGTTTTAAATGAATAAAATAAAACATAATTTGCTACAAAGAAAAGCAATTTAAATACTGTTCTCAAAATAATAAACGTTTAAATTTGTACTATGAATGATTATGAGCTTCCCTGGTAGCTCAGTTGGTCAAGAATCCATCTGCAATGCAGGAGACCCTTGTTCAATTCCTGGGTCAGGAAGATCCACTGGAGAAGGGATAGGCTAACCACTCCAGTATTCTTGACTTTCTCTTGTGGCTTAGCTGGTAAAGAATCCGCCTGCAATGTGGGAGACCTCGGTTCGGTCCCTGGGTTGGGAAGACCCCCTGGAGAAGGGAAAGGCTACCCAACCCACTTCAGTAGTCTGGCCTGGAGAATTCCATGGACTGTATAGTCCATGGGGGTCACAAAGAGTCGGACACAACTGAGTGACTTTCACTTGCACAAATGATGATATATATATATATACTTTATTAACTTACAATAAGAATACTGGATTGTACAATGTATCTAACAACTAACAATTTCAAAGTAGTGATGAGTATGCACAAAGTTTGGATAATTCATTAACAATGGTAATGTGAAGGAATGTCTAGTGGCAACTTATGGTTTGTTACTTTTAATTATAGTGGAACAAAATAATGAATCTTAGAAGTTAGTGAAAGTAATGGTATAATTTTTTTTTCCATTCAGGTTCATGGAGCCAAGGTTAAGAATCCTAGTCTAAATGTGTGGGAGAGTCATTCGTACACTCCAATGTACTTCAGAAGGGTCTGGAGGCTGGGATATGCTTCAGAAACTTAGACATTAAAATAAAGCTGTGTTTGCAATCCACAGTCTATAAAATGCACATGCAATATTCTTAAGGGGTAAAAAGAATACTCAGGAATCTAAAAAAAAATGATATAAATGAAATTACTTACAAAACAGGAACAGAGTCACAAATGTAGAAAACAAACTTATGGTTACTGGTGGGAGAAAGGGAGAGGAGGAATAACCTGGGAGACTGGGACTGACATATACACACAACGCTATATGTAAAAAGCTAACCAATAGGGATCTGCTGTGGGCTTCCCAGGTGGCTTAATGGTAAAGAATCCACCTGCCGATGGAGGAGACACACGAAGGTCAGGAAGATCCCCTGGAGGAGGAAATGGCAACCCAGGCCAGTAGTCTTGCCTGGAAAATTCCATGGACAGAGGAGCATGGTGGGCTACCATGCAGTTACAAAGAGTCATACACGACTGAGAGACTGAGCACCAGGACCTACTGTATAACACAGGGAACTCTACTCAGTACTCTGTAATGGCCTATGTGGGAAAAGAGGGGATATATGTGTATGGATAACTGACTCACTTTGCTATGCAGCAGAAGCTACCACAACATTGTGATGGTGGTTTAGTTGCTAAGTCATGTCCGACTCTTGCAAACCCAGAGACTGTAGCCCACCAGGCTCCTCTGTCCACGGGATTCTCCAGGCAAGAATACTGAAATAGTCTGCCATTTCCTTCTCCAGGGGATCTTCCCAACCTGGGGATCGAACCCAGGTTTCCTGCACTGCAGGCAGATTCTTTACCGACTGAGCTGCCAGGGAAGCCTGGTATACAATGTTGTAAATCAACTATATTGCAATAAAAATTGAAAATGAAACAAATTTCATGGTAAGAATGGGGCCAAACATGAGACCAATAAAATATAAGTGAATAGATTAAAAAGAGAGCACTCTGATATTGTAAATGCAATTTATACAATTTCTGGAATGTGAGAAAAGGTCAACAGACTGAACAAAAGCTGTTATTTGATGCCAACATTGTCTGTGGTAAGTTAAACATGGAAAGAGTGGCACCTCTTTATGCATGTTCCTTTCCTGTGGCTCAGGCGGTAAAGCATCTGTCTACAATGTGGGAGACCTGGGTTCGATCCCTGGGTCGGGAAGATTCCCCTGGAGAAGGAAATGGCAATCCACTCCAGTACTATTCCCTGGAAAATCCCATGGACAGAAGAGCCTGGTAGGCTACAGTCCACGGGGTCGAAAAGAGTCGGACACTACTGAGCGACTTCATTTTCACTTTCACTTTCCTGAAGAGGGAGGAAATTAGCCTCCATCCTTGTTGTCTGGAGTAATCATTATTAAGATCTTCCCCAAAAAGTTGCAGAGGGGAGGGAAATATCTTAACATATTCCTTATTCTCCTTTCTAACAGGGCTTACCACATTTGATGTAAACATTAATCCTGATCTCTATCCCACCCTGGAAATGTGTGAACACTATAGGAATCCTTAAAATAAAGGATGGAAAATTCACTTTCTCTCATATGGTCTGAATAATATGCTTGAAATTTCAGTTCCTTTGAACAACGGAAAATTGCTTGAATATTTAAACATGCATTTGTTCTTGGGAAACAAAATGTTCAGCTCTAGTGGTTGCCACGGCAACTGCTAAGGCTAAAAATACAAAACCCACCATAAGAAGAAAAAGTATGTACCAAGTGGGAAAGGAGAGAGAAAATGGGAAATCTCCCAAAGGAAGATGGTGGGCAGGAAGCAACCTGTAAGGACAAGGCAGGAGGTTGATTTTGTGGTAAATCTTTTTGGGGGTGGGGGGCAATGTGTGTGGTAGAAACCCACACCCCCCAACCCCACCATAAAGCATTTTTCATCCTCTCTCCTACCTCCTCACACCTCCCCCTCATAAAAATTGTACAAAAGTAAAAATCCCCCTCTTCTAAAAATCACGCTGACTGTGGGCAGTCCACCACTCTGAGGACCATCCTGGTTAACATTATAGATATAGCTGGGAGGGGGTGGAATTCCTGCTAGCCCATCACCAAAGCTCATCTTCCTCCTGTGGCTTCTTCCTCTGGTTTGGTCTGGTCTTCATTGCTTCTCCTTCTAAATGGAGAATAAATGAATGGTTTGCCCTCCTGTCCCAGTCAAGAAGGCTTCTTCTCTGTCTCACATATACATCCTAGCCATTCCTACCTCTAAGCTTTGGCTCATGTTGTCCTTCCACTTGGAAATATGTGCCTCGCCCTTCAGTCTATTTAATTCCTTATCTATATCTGGTTTGTTTTCAATAGCACCTCCTTCCTGCAGCTTCCTGCAGCTACTCTTGCTCTCACTGGGTTCTCCTTTCTCTGAAATGCTGTTTCAAGAAGAGCTGGCACCACACAATTTTGTGTGTGCGTGTTCATTTATCCTGTCTAGATTTCAGGCTCTGGGGAATGGGATCTTGTAGTAAACTTCTATTCCCAATGGCACCCAAAGCACACTTGTTGACAAAATCTGCTCCACTGCTGTGGGAGAGGGAAGGCAAGGCTGCATAATGGGGTAGCATTTGCCTCTGGAAATCTGCACTTCAGGGCACTGGGATGTACCTGTCATCATAATCTCAAACGGTACTTGAAGACTGACTCTATGTGGCTCTACATGAGAACTTCTAGCCAACAGCAATACCCCTCAAGCCTGCACAATTTCACAGACTACATCCCACTGCTGCTTTTCTCTAAGGTATATCACGAGGTTATGTGGTCAGTCATGTCTGACTCTTTGAGACCCCATGGACTGTAGCCCACCAGGCTCCTCCGTCTATGGGATTTTCCAGGCAAGACTGCTGGAGTGGGGTGCCATTTCCTTCTCCAGGGGATCTTCCTGACCCAGGGATCAAACCCATGTCTCCTGTGTCTCCTGCATTGCAGGTGGATTCTTTACTCGCTAAGCAAAGGTATAGCATAGTGGAAAGAAAACTGATTTAATAATAAAATTAAGTGCACTGAGGCATTTTAGATCATGAATCTACAATGTAGTAGAAAGACTAAAGGTTTGGAACCAGAAGAGTAAGTTACAAGTCCCAGGCTCACCTTGACTCCCCAACTGACAATAAGACACAGACTCTGAAAAACACCTGGATACCCCCTTCCTCATTTCAACAAAAGGGTTTTTATATTGCTATCCTCTTCCTATGGCTACTGTGAGGATCAAACCAGATGAAAGTGTATGTTAAAGTGCCTTAAAAAACATACAGCCTGTTGTGAACTCCCCTGGTGGTCCAGTGGTTAAGAATCCACCTGCCAAGGCAGGGGACACAAGTTGGATTCCTGGTCCAGGAAGATTCCACGTGCCTCAGAGCAGCTAAGCCCATGTACCACAACTACTGAGCCCATGCCACAGTGTCTGTGTTCTGCTGCAAGAGAAGCCGCTGCTTTGAGAAGCCCATGTACACAACTGGAGAGTAGCCCCCACTTGCCACAACTAGAGGAACACTTGCTCAGCAGCAAAGACCCAGAGAAGCCAAAACTAAATAGATAATTTTTTAAATTTTTAAATAAAATTAAAAGTACAGCCTTTTGTGTAAATCATAGGTATCACTATGACTTACTGCCATCCAGCAAGTAAAAGCCAAAATGTATTCTTCCTAATTGCCCAAATTTATTTGAATTCCTATTTTCTTGAAGTTCAGGTTCAATTTACAAATTCTCTTAACTCCTATTAAGTTAACTGGGCTAATATGCATGGTTCAATTCATCACAGGTATCATTCCAGGCAGTCATGGTCATATCTTTGAAATTCAACATTTATCTTTCAAATAACCATATATAATACAATGATGTTTTACATTTGTATAGCATCTCTCTGAGCTTCCCTGGTAGCTCAGCTGGTAAAGAATCCGCCTGCAATACAGGAGACCTAGTTCGATTCCTGGGTCAGAAAGATCCCCTGGAGAAGGGATAGGCTACCCTCTCCATATTCTTGGGCTTCCCTGGTGGCTCAGACAGTAAAGAATCCACCTGCAACGCAGGAGACCTGTGTTCAATCCCCAGGTTGGGAAGATCCCCTGGAAGAGGACATAGCAACTCACTCCAGTATTCTTGCCTGGAGAATCCCCATGGACAAAGAAACCTGGCGGGCTACAGTCCATGAGGTCACAGTCAGACATGACTGAGCAACTAAACATAGCACAGCCCAGCCCAGGATCTCTCCAGGTATAAAGACCCTTATGTCCACACTCAGTGAAGAAAAACTGCACCACTCACTGATAAACAGCAACTCCCACCTGTCCCTTTCATCTCCTGCCTTTGTGGTTGAGGAGAGTGAGTAATACTCCAGGGAGGTTGGAGCTAGACCTGAAAGCAATTGAATATGGAAGAAATAATCTATGAAGACAAGGACTAATCTGAAGGAAATCATACAGTAACCCCTCCTGCCTTCATCCCCCTTCTAGCCTTTTCAGCTGAAACCAAGGAACGTGTTTTACAGAGGCAGGATGAGACTACACCCGAAAGGCTGCCCCAGAACATAGTGTCATCTTCCCTGCTGAGCCAAACACATAGCATACATATCACGTACGTGCTTCCCAGTGATGAGAGCTCCCACTCAACACTGAGAAGGCCTCTGAGAGAGCAGCCAGGGCACACTGTACGGCCCATAATGCAAAGCACAACTCCAGGAGGAAGGGCATGCCACCCTGAGATTCAGCAGCCTCTTGGGGCTACTTGGCGTTCTGCTGGCAAATCAGTTTCATCTACAAGATTCTTTAACTCCTTCAGACCACAGTGGACTTGTGTGTGGGGACTTTTGTTCATATCATCCCTTGAAAAAGGGGAGACCACCATGCTTAGCATGCTTGCTCTGCTTGCACCTATAGAATATGCATAATGATGTTCAATCAGCAGTCGAAGAATTCACTTAAAACATCCTACACAAATGGCCTCAAATAGTCCAGGCTCTGTCTCCAAGAGTCTAACTCCTACCTAGATCCTGAAGAGAATCTGAATTAATTTTTCTTTATGTTAATTCTCATAATGCCCCTGGGGTGTTGGGTGACTCAGATATCTCAGATATAAGCCTGCTCAATTCAGTCATGGTAAAAATTTTATTTTCTCATTTATACTTTTTAATGATTTGACAAGTATTTATTGAGGGCTGACATGATCCAAAACCAGCCTTGTATTGGTGACAACACAGTAATTAGTGTTCAAACCTAGGGAAATGTTAGTAGGGATTGGAAGTGGGTCATAATGCCAGAAATTAGCAATTAAGAGGGTCGGTTAGTCCATATTTTTGTGGGGAAGATTTTGTATTCTGTAAGTAAACAAGCTTGGATTTGACACCTGTCATTTACTCTCTGTGTAATTTTGAGCAAATAATATACTTCTCTGAACACAGTGTCCTCATCTGTAAAATGCAGGTGATTATAGCACCTCCCAGATGTTATGCCTGCCAGTGCAGGAGGCATAACAGACATGGGTTTGACCCCTGGGTCAGGAAGATCCCCTGGAGGAGGGCATGAGAACCAACTCCAGTATTCTTGCCTGGAGAATTCCATGGACAGAGGAGCCTTGTGGGCTACAGTCCGTAGGGTCACAGAGAGTTGGACACAACTGAAATGACTTAGTGTGCACACATGCATAGCACTTTAGAGGCTTGTTATGGAAGGTTAAAGCACATAATGCTTATAAAGCACTTAGCTCAGAGCCTGGTAGACAGGAGGGACCCAATAAATATTGATAAATAATACCTATCACTGGATCCTAGTTATTTTTATTTTATTCACCTTATTCCATAAATATTTGCTTATTATGTGGCAGGAACTGGGTTAAAGACTTAGCATGAAAAGATGAATAAGCTGTGGTTCTAGCTTCTAAGTAGCTTGATTTTGAGTGTGCTCAGTAAGGAGGCTATTAACCTAAAAAGACAACTGCAATATTGTGCAGGAAGAGCTACAATGGAGGTCAGTGAAGATTAATAGCCACAGTCCAGTCTGGAGCGACAGAGAAGTTTCCTGGAAGACTTAGTGAGATAAATTTTGAAGAATGGTGGTGGGGTGGGGGGTGTTATCTGGATAAAGATGTGTGTGGGAGCAGAGATAAGGAAAAATTATTTCAGACAAAGAGAACAGAAAAAGCAAAGACACAAAGTTATGAAAGTTTTGGGAGGGAAATTAAAATATTTACCTTATTATGGTCCAGGTTAGAGTCAGGAAGCAAAAGTAAATGGGGGTGTAAATGTTAGTGCACTTAGTTCAGGGGAGACTTATAGACTGAGACAAGGAGGCTGGGCTTTATCTTAATAGGTATTTGAAAGGTGAGTGTGTTGTGCATTAGTCTCTCAGTCGTGTCCGACTCTTTGTGACTTCATGGACTGTAGCCCACCAAGCTCCTCTGTCTGTGGAATTCTCCAGGCAAGAATACTGGAGTGGGCTGCCATTCCCTTCTTCAGGAGATCTTCCCAACCCAGGGATCGAAACTGGGTCTCCTAAAGTGTAGGTGGATTCTTTACTGTCAGAGCCACCAGGGAAGCCCATCTAAAAGGTAAGAACATGGCTAAATTTACATTTTAGGTAGATTATCTGCGTAAAAACTGGAAAATCTACTCAAAGGGACAAGAGTTGAAAGCCATTTCAGTGACAATACTAAAAGCACTCTTTGAAGAACCACTTCAAAACCAAGCAGGATAAGCACACACATACATACAGACACGGAGAGAAGGCATACCATATTAAACTCTTCAAAAGTGGAGGTTAAGAGAAAGTCTTCAAAGCAGCCAGAAAATGAAAAGAATAATTTTTAAGAAGCAACCCATTATTTGTTGACTTGGCAACAAAAATAATGGGTGGCACATTTCAAACACTGAAAGAAAGTAACTGCTAATCTAGAGCCCTATGCCCAGGGAATACCATCCTTCAAGAAGGAAGATGAAATAAAAGACATTAGGATTCATCTCCTATGTCACTTCCGAGTCTCAGATTATTTATGGCCAGGGGATATGTATTAAAAATATGTACCAAATAAGTTTTTGGAATAAAGAAATATAGTCCCGGATATAGGTGTGCAAATGCAAAAAAGAATTAAGAGGTATTCAAAAGGGAAGTATGTGGGTGAAAATAAATACTGACTATATTAAACAATAAATATTATGTCTTGTAGAGTTTTAAGAAATATATATATATATATATATATATATAAATAAAGCCATGACATCAATAACAAAGAGGGAAAGGTTAAAAATTGTTAAAGTATTCTAAGTTCTTTGAATTCTCAGAGAAGTAGTAAAACTACAAACTTATATTAGTCATAGGTGTCTATTGTAATCTCTATGGTAACCACCAAAATAATATTTTTAAAAATGTATAGCAACATTAGGAAGGAAAACTGGAAGTGATAAAAATGCTTGATTAATTCAAAAGAAAGCAAAAGAAAAAAAAAGAATTAGAGAGCACATAACAAGTAATAAAACAGAAAATACACACTAAGATGAAAGATTTTGCCTTACATTACAAAATGTATACAGATTTTTATTGATGTATAATTCACATACATTACATTAATTTCATATGTACAACATAACGACTTGTATACAACATATACAACATGACTTGATATTTGTGTATACATAACAAAATGATTATCACAATAAATCTACTTAACATCAGTCACCATATTTAGTTACAACTTTTTTCCCTGGTGGCTCAGACGATAAAGAATCTGCCTGTAATGCAGGAGACCCAGGTTCAGTCCCCTAAAGAAGGGCATGGTAACTCAGTCCAGTATTCTTGCCTGGAGAATCCCATGGACAGAGGAGCCTGGCGAGTCACAGTACATGGGTCACAAGGAGTTGGACATAACTGAGCAACTAACACACACACACCGTCTTATCAACTTTCAAATATACAATACAGTATACCTCATTATAGTTACCTTACATCTCTGTGAATTATTTATTTTATAACTGGAAGTTTGTACCTTTTTACTCCTTTCACCCATTTCACAACTAACCAAAAAACTGACACCTAATCATAGAACACTCCCCAGTCACAACATACCACACCATTACTAAAAGCTTATTTACATCATTTACTTTTATCCATTATACCATGTTCACCTTTCAAAAAAAGAATACAAATCATACCAAAACCAAAAACACAGTTTGAATAATCTGAATAAACATCAGATATGACAGGAATGTTGGAATTATCAGATCAAAAAAAATTTTAAGCTATGATTATCATGCTAAGAGCCTTAATGGAAAAAGTATACAATATGCAAAACAGATAATGTGAGCAAGAGATGGACATTTTGAGAAAGAATAAAAAAGAAATGCTAGAGATAAAAAACACCATAACAGAAATGAAGAATATCTTTGATGGGCTGAGAAAAATCTGATAAAAACTTCCCTAAACTGAAAAGCGAAGAAAATAAAACACTGAAAAATAGAGCAGGATATCCAAGAACTACAGAACAACTACAAATGGTATAATATATATGCAATAGGAAGACCCAATTGAGAATAAAGAAAGAAATAAAAAGGAATATTTGAAACAATAATGACAGAAAGTTTCCCCAAAATTAATGTTGAACACTGAATCACAGATGCAGAAAGTTAAAGAACATCAAGCAAGGTAAATGCTCTAACCCACACCCCCCACCCTGCAAAATCCACCTTGGCAACATATCATATTCAAACTTCAGAAAATTAGAGATAATTTTGGTTTCTCCTCAGAAACCATGCAAGCAAGAAGAATGTTCAGTGAAATATTTAAAGTGTTGAGAGAAAAAAAGCTGCTGCTGCTAAGTCACTTCAGTTGTGTCCGACTCTGTGTGACCCCATAGACGGCAGCCCACCAGGCTCCCCCATCCCTGGGATTCTCCAGGCAAGAACCCTGGAGTGGGTTGCCATTTCCTTCTCCAGTGCGTGAAAGTGAAAAGTGAAAGTGAAGTCGCTCAGTCGTGTCCGACTCTTAGCAACCCCCTGGACTGCAGCCTATGGACTGCAGCCTGTCAGGCTCCTCCGTCCATGGGATTTTCCAAACAAGATTACTGGAGTGGGGTGCCATTGCCTTCTCCGAGAAAAAAAGCACCAACATAGAATTCTGAACTCTGCAAAATTTTCCTTCAGAAGTGAAGAGGACTTCTGTGTTTCCATATGAATTGTGAAATTTTCTGTTCTAGTTCTATGAAAAATGCTATTGGTAATTTGATAGAATCACATTGAATGTGTAAAACTACCATCATCAAGACAGGATGGTACTGGCACAAAAATAGAAATACAGACCAATGGAGCAAGATAGAAAGGCCAGAAATAAACCCAGGCACCTACGAGTACCTTATTTTTGACAAAGGAAGCAGGATTATACAATGGGGCAAAGACAGCTTCTTCAATAAATGGTGCTGGGAAAACTGGACAGCTACATGTAAAAGAATGAAATTAGAATACTTCCTAACACCATACAGAAAGATAAACTCAAAATGGATTAAAGACCTAAATGTAAGACCAGAAACTATTAAACGCTTAGAGGAAAACATAGGCAGAACACTTGATGAGATAAATCAAAGCAAGATCCTCTATGACTCACCATCTAGAGTAATGGAAATAAAAGCAGAAGTAAACAAGTAGGACCTGATTAAACTTAAAAGCTTTTGCACAGCAAATGAAACTATAAGCAGGGTGAAAGGACAATCCTCAGAATGGGAGAAAATAATAGCAAATGAAACAACTGACAAAGGATTAATTTCCAAAATATACAAGCAGCTCATACAACTCAATGCCAGAAAAACAAACAACGCAATCAGAAAGTGGGGAAAAGACCTAAACAGACATTTTTCCAAAGAAGACATACAGATGGCTAACAAACACATGAAAAGATGCTCAACATCGCTCATTATTAGAGAAATGCAAATCAAAACCACAATGAGATATCACCTCATATTGGTCAGAATGGCCATCATCAAAAAGTCTACAAACATAAATGCTGGAGAGGGTGTGGAGAAAAGGGAAGGCTCTTGCACTGTTGGTGGGAATGTAAATTGATACAGCCACTATGGAAGATGGTATGGAGATTCCTTAAAAACTGGGAATAAAACCACCATATGGCCCAGCAATCCCACTCCTAGGCATATACCCTGAGGAAACCAAAATTGAAAAAGACACATGTATCCCATTGTTCATTGCAGCACTATTTACAATAGCTAGAACATGGAAGCAACCTAGATGTCCACCAAGACATGAATGGATAAAGAAGTTGTGGTATCTATACACAATGGAATATTACTCAGCCATAAAAAGGAATGCATTTTAGTCAGTTCTAATGAGGTGGATGAACTTAGAGCCTATTATACAGACTGAAGTAAGTCAGAAAGAGAAAAATAAATATCGTATTCTAATGCATATATACAGAATCTAGAAAAATGGAACTGAAGAATTTATTTGCAGGGTAGCAGTGGAGAAACAGGTATAGAGAATAGACTTATGGACATGGGAGAGGGGAGGAGAGGGTGAGATGTAGAGAGAGTAACATGGAAACATACACTACCATTGTAAAATAGATAGCCAACAAGAATTTGCTGTGTGTCTCAGGAAACTCAAACAGGGTCTCTATATCAACCTAGAGGGGTGGGATGCGGAGGGAGATGGGTGGGAGGTTCAAAAGGAAGGGGATATATGTTGATTCATGTTGAAGTTTGACAGAAAACAACAAAATTTTGTAAAGCAATTCCTTCAATTGAAAAATAAATAAATTTTTTAAAGTGAAGGGGAAATAACTGTCTCAGACAAGCAAAACTCAAGGGTATTTGTTGCCAGTGGACTTGTCTCTCAAGAAATGTTAAAGAAGTTCTTCAGACAAAAAATTAAATAGATCATAAAGGAAGGACAAACATTGGAAAACTGAAAGCCTAATTTAGAAAAAAAAATTTTTTATCTTTCTTATTCTTAATTGTAACAGATAATAGTTTGTTCAAAATAACAACATAGTATTAAATTATGTATATTTATATGTAGGTTAGGGTTTCCCTGGTAGCTCAGCTGGTAAAGAATCTGCCTGCAATGCAGAAGACCCTGGTTCGACTCCTGGATAGGGAAGATAACCTGGAGAAGGGATAGGCTACCCATGCCAGTGTTCTTAGGCTTCCTGGTGGCTCTGATGGTAAACAATCTGCCTGCAAGGCAGGAGACGTGCGTTTGATCCCTAAGTTGGGAAGATCCCCTGGAGGAGGGCATGGCAATCCACGCCAATACTCTTGCCTGGAGAATCCCCATGGAGGAGGAGCCTGGCGGGTTGCAGTCCACGGGATCATAAAGAGTCGGACACAACTGAGCAACTAAGCACAGCACAGCACAGCACATATGTAAGTTAAAGGAACGACAGCAATGATACAAGGATGGGAGGGAAGAATTAGAACTATGCTGTTATAAGACACTTGTACTATCCATAAATGGTAGTGTCATTTGAAAGTGGACTTGGATTTCTTATAAATGTATTTTGCAAACTCTAGGATAATCACTAACAGTATAAAAATAGGCTAAGAAATAAAAGAAAATGGAATCCTATAAAATACAGAATTAAAAACACAAAAGGAAAAAAGTGTGAAAGACAAAAATAGAAACAAAGAATAAGGGCAACAGAAAATGCTAACAATTATAATAGATATTAATCCAACTGTATTGATAAGATATAAAATCAAGAATATTATGGATGCATTTCTAAAACATATATACATTAGCATGTACAAGCTAGGAAGGAAATGCTGTATAGCACAGGAAGTTCAGCTTGGTGCTCTGTGATGACCTAGAGGGGTGGCATGAAGCAGGGAGGAGACATATGTATACATATAGCTGATTCATTTTGTTGTACAGCAGACAATAACACAACATTGTAAAGCAATTACACTGCTGCCTTATGATCCAGAAATCCCACTGCTGGGCATACACACTGAGGAAACCAGAAGGGAAAGAGACACGTGTACCCCAATGTTCATCGCAGCACTGTTTATAATAGCCAGGACATGGAAGCAACCTAGATGTCCATCAGCAGATGAATGGATAAGAAAGCTATGGTACATATACACAATGGAGTATTACTCAGCCATTAAAAAGAATACATTTGAATCAGTTCTAATGAGGTGGATGAAACTGGAGCCTATTATACAGAGTGAAGTAAGCCAGAAGGAAAAACACCAATACAGTATACTAACACATATATATGGAATTTAGAAAGATGGTAACGATAACCCTGTATACGAGACAGCAAAAGAGACACTGATGTATAGAACAGTCTTATGGACTCTGTGGGAGAGGGAGAGGGTGGGAAGATTTGGGAGAATGGCATTGAAACATGTAAAATATCATGTATGAAACGAGATGCCAGTCCAGGTTCAATGCACGATACTGGATGCTTGGGGCTGGTGCACTGGGACGACCCAGAGGGATGATATGGGGAGGGAGGAGGGAGGAGGGTTCAGGATGGGGAATACATGTATACCTGTGGTGGATTCATTTTGATATTTATAATTAAAAGAAATAAAAAAAAAGAGGAAAAAAATAAAAAAGTAAAAATCAAACTCTTTATAAAGCTATTTAAAATTTAATCATTTAAATAGGTAAAAGTCATTTTTAGTTCATGAGCCATATAAGATCAGGTAGCAGGGCAAGCTGGTTCACAATCATTTGCTGCCCCCTGCCATGGTGCTCACGGAGGTGATCATGGCAATTCAGGATGGAAGGAGCCTGGGGCTCAGAATGATAGTGTGGAACAGAGTTTCTCTACCCACAGCTGACTGCACTTCCCATAGGTGAGAAGCAAACTATTACACTGATCCCCTAAAATTTAGATGTCGTTCATTATAGCAGTTAGTCAATCCTGACTGATAAAAAGAAGGGAGTAACTTGGAAGAGGAAGGTATACACTGAAAGAAGCTTTAATATTTGCCAGGCACCATACTAGATGCTTTATAGGGATTATTACATTTCACTTATATAAAACTTAGAGGTAGTTTCTATTATCATATGCATTTTACCAATGAAGAGAATGAGAGCGTAAGTGAATTAATTGTTCAAGTCGTAGAGCTAAAGAGTGGTGAACTTGGACTCAAACCTAACCTGCTGTGGCTCTGAATCTTGTTCTCTTTAACATTCACACTATGCTACCTCCCAGAAATATAGGACAATGTGCTGTGCAGGGCTGAATTCTGTTTACTTAATTATTTATCTACTCACTCATAATTCATAACTTGTCTAGGTTCAAGAATGACGTAAGTTTTTGTTATGGAGTAGAATGTAAACAAACTGACCCAAAGTTCTAATTAAGAAGCTAATATATGGTTGCAAACCCTGGAGAAAATGCCTCCCAGAATCTAATTATTGCTAAAGTAACTACAAGAGATCTTTGAGCAGTAAAATTCCACACATTAAAGTCCCATAAACCTCTCTCAGGTTCTTCTTTCTCTCCTCCTTCCCATGGGTATAACAACTGTGGTCATCTGGTTTCAAAACCCAAAGGAGCATGTTTGCAGGTGAGTGAGGGTCTACAAAAACTTGCCATGCTATCCGTGGAGGACCATATAGGTGACAGAGGACCAAAAGAGGACACAAAGACCGAAAAAAGACCAGTGTGGGCTGTGATGGAGGTGCCCCAGGCAGCTGTCCTGCGTTCCACCCGAAGCTCTGCAGCCCCCTTGCACCCTCAGGCCGGCTGCCAGGTCAGGGCCTTTGAGACAACCTGCCTAGGTAGGTATTTCTTTGCAGGGTTGAAGACCTTCATCTGCCCCTCAGGGTGCATTTGTGTCCTGCCTTCTGTGGAAACCTGTCCCCACCCCAGCCCTTCCTGAGGCAGCTCTGACCCTGGAAACAGCTCTCAGCGCACTTTCACTTTCCCATGGGCAACGGTGAGGGGGATGGGGGAGGCGGTGTTATAAACCAGCCTCTGTGGCCTTGCTGCAGACCCTTCTGGGTATCTATGTGTCTGTCTGATTCTAGTGTTTTCTACAAGCCTGCGTTTCAAGTTTTGTCATTTTGCTTGGACTCTGTTATATTGTTGAATAGCACTTTTATTAAAAGACCATTCCGACGTATACCTACGGCTGACTCATACTGATACATAGCAGAAACTAACAGTATTGTAAAGCAATTATCCTCCAATTAAAAATAAATTTTAAAAGAAAAGGAAAAAAAAATCACACTGGACCATCTCGCTATAAAGTGTAGAATCACAAATTAAAAAAAAAAAAAAAGACCATTCTGAATACTTTAAAAAATACAAAATGTTCACTTGCCTACATCTAAACTCAGGGGCAAATGTCTCCATGCACAGCAGTAGCTCCTGAGCTACTATTATAGCTTCTTATTATCAGGAAAGGTATCATAATCGATGTCCATGATGAAGCTTGATCAGTTAGAAAATGTAAAAACATTTGTGACTATTCTAATGTTAGAAAAATATGTATTTTATCGAATATTCCATCAATAGTATCAATTTAAAACTAGGATTATACTTCTATAAAGATACTAATTACCTGGAAAATTCATGTAGATGATACTTTTCACTCCTCCAAATGTGCAGAAAACAAGAAATTATGAGGAAGAATAGATACTTACTTGTGGCAAACTCTGAAACTAAAATTTGGTGAGATGTCCTGGGAATGTTGCAAACAGTAAAATTCAGGGGGAATGTATACAAAACACAGCCTATACTCTTGTATTTTTTAATGTAGTATTGATACATAAGGAACCTTTCTGCCAGTTCAGGAAACACAAGAGATGTGGGTTCAATCCCTGGGTTGAGAAGATCCCCTGGAGAAGGAAATGGCAACCCACTCTAGTATTCTTGCCTGGAAAATCCCATAGACAGAGGAGCCTGGGTGGCTACAGTCCATGGGGTCACAAAGAATTGGACACAACTGACTACCCATGCACACACATGCCTACACTGATATATAAATGTCTCAATCCAACTATCTTGATTATTCATTTTTCCAAAATAAATTTAGATGTCAACTATCCAAATACTTTGGGTAAAGGTATTCTGTGGAAAATTGTGGCAAGAAATTATTTCTCAGGTTTATATCCACCCAATAATTGGTATCTGTAGATCCAACATAAAGGATGAAAGATGTGAATTCATGAGTCCTCACATAGGTGGCATTTCAGATTCCTCTGTTATGTTCAAATCCCTAGGACATATGTACCATGCATCAACTGTCACACTGTCTCCTGCCTTATAGTTATAATCCTAATGGGAAAGAGAAGGAATGGCCTAGTGGGCTTGCTTTAAACAGAATTTTTAAAGGCTGGAATTATTTAAAGCACAATACTAACAACATTTATGGTAAAGAATACCCCTGAGTAGTGTAAAGAGTCAAGGTAATATAAATAAAAACAGCTAAGAGGAAATCCTGGATGACTTTTTTCAACCAGCATTAGCAAACCTCTCCTCTTAAAGCCTCAGTGTTCTTCTCTATAAAAGGATTGGATTTGATATGTAAACCTCTATGGTCCCTTACAGCTCTGATATACTAATAATTCTCTTAATGACGTTAAGTATCCCTTAAATGTCACTGTTAGTTTTGATAGCTCTAGAAGACATTGCTGTTGCTATTCAGTCACTAAGTCATGTCCAGCTCTTTGCAACCCCATGGAATGCAGCACACCAGGCTCCCCTGTCCTTCACTATCTCCCAGAGTTTGCTCAAACTCATGTCCATTGAGTTGGTGATGCCATCCAAGCATCTCATCCCTCATTGCCCCCTCTCCTCCTGCCCTCAAATCTTTCCCAGCATCAGGGTCTTTTCCAGTGAGTCAGATCTTCATATCAGGTGGCCAAAGTATTGGAGCTTCAGCTTCAGCATCATTTCTTCCAATGAATATTCAGGACTGATTTCCTTTAGGATGACTGGTTGGATCTTCTTGTAGTCCAAGGAACTCTCAAAAGTCTCCAGCACCACAACTCAAAAGCATCAATTCTTCTGTGTTCAGCTTTCTTTATGGTCCAATTCTCACATTTGTACATAACTACTGGAAAAGCCATTGCTTTGGCTAACATACCCCCTGTTTATTAAACTGCATAGAAATTGTGACTTCCAAAATAAATCCATTATCTATATTTTAATTTATTTTTGTGTTTGGAATTTCCACTCAGTTTCTATCAATTGAATCATTAAATCTTGGGAGTCCAAGAAATCTTAAATATTATCCAATCTCTGTTTATTGAAATAAGGAGCTTGGGGTTTAGGAATCTGCCCAGGTTCACACTTAATGGCACAGTAGGGCTAGAACCAGGCTTACTGACCACTAATGCTACATAGAACTTTCTCCAGCCTGTGATTCTATCTCCTTGCAGTATATTTCACACAATGTCTATATTAAAATTACAGGAAATGTCAAAAGTCCACAAGCTTCTGGAGTCAATATTAGAAGCAGGGGAGACGATTTATGGAGAAGTAAGAGCTCTTTGAAAAAGTTAATAAAACATTGTTTAAGAGGTTAAGTGCCTCCAGGGATAAGAATCTGGTCTCCTTTGCCTACACAGAACTCAATGAAAACTGAGTGTTATGTGTAAATATATTTTTGTTGAAGTTTTTTCTTTGAGATTGAGGGAGGGCACACTGATTTAAATAAAATGAGAACTGACCTCAGCTGACCCAAAACTTTTGCCCAGGGCATAAAACAAAGCCCCAATCAAACTCTACTCATGGTTCAGAGAAAGGGCAGTGAAGGGGAAGGCAAGTGAGGTTGGTGACTGAGAAATAAAAACATTTGTCTGATTCTCCTCTTCCTGACCAGAATTCCTGCTGCCAGCTTGTCATCAGAAAGGCTGTTTATACAGACATCCCAGCCTGGCTACAAAAAAAGTAGGAGTCAACTCATCAGATTATTTACTTGGTTCCTAAAGAATAATTTGGTGAAGCTTTTGAATTTCTGGCTTCTTAAGTAAACAATTTCTCCTGCGTCAAGAAGGCGTGTCTTGAATGGAAAAGGTTTGTGCCTCTTTCCCAGGGAGGCGGAGCCTGAAAAAGTTATTCAGTATTCAAGTGTACCGAAGATTAGAAGCAGGAGTCCCAGAAAGCCAAGGCCAGTCATTGCGTGCGTCACTGTGTAGACAGGCCTCTGCGTCACTGTGTAGACAGGCCTCTCAGGTCTGATAAGATGGGTATTGGAAGTTGATCAGCATGTATAAGAACCAGAGTGAGAACACAAACCTGATCCCAAGAGCTAAGGACAGAGCCTGATGCTCCCTCACAGAAACTCAAGAAAAATTAAGATTAATTCATGATGGAAAATATAGAAAAAGTTTGGAAGAACTGCTTTTGTATTTTAAATTTATGCCATCAAACTCTTAGGCTCTGCCCCAATCATTACCCAGAGACAGCAGCGGGGACAGAAGATTCGGTTGAACAGACCGATGCTTGATCTAATATGTCATATACCATATTTCATAGGGCTTCCCCCATGGCTCAGTGGGTAAAGAATCTGCCTGCAATGCAGGAGACACAGGAGACACGGGTTTGATCCCTGGGTCGGGAAGATCCCCTGGAGGAGGAAGTGGCAAACCACTCCAGTATTCTTGCCTGGAAAATCCCATCGACAGAGAAGCCTAGCAGGCTACAGTCCATGGGCTTGCAGTCACACACAACTGAGCAACTGAGCACATATACCTGCACACACATATTCCATATTTCATATGAAATGCAGGTTACCATTTGAAGGACAAAAATTAATGATTTGGGCCAAACATGTTTAGGGGCAGCAGTCATCAGACACTGACTTTGCTTAATCCACTTAAAATACAATTCTCATAACCCCAAGCAGCACAGTGAGCAGCTGAAAGCGTGGCCCCAGCCAGTGTGAAGGAAATATCTCCCAGGTCCTGGAGACATTCAGTTCTCCCTTCCCACTGGGATGGCTGGTCTTCACGGAAGTAATTTGCATCTTGGGAGAGAAAAAGTAAACATGAAAAGTTCTGGCTTAGGGAGAAAAGGAAACAGGTACTGCAGACATTGAAAAAAGCTGTATTCCCCACTGGCCTCCATCCCATACAATAATAATAACAATGGCTAATTTTATTATAGCTAGTAGATTAAACATTTACTGTGAGCACAGTCCTTACAGAAAATCACAGAGAAAAGTTAATCTGGTTATGAATATGTGTTGAGCACTGATTCTGTTCCAGGAATGTTGCAGGCAGAAGATTGAATAATGTTTGGCACTGCCGTTAAGAAGCTCATGATCTGGTGACCAGGAGATACAAATGGTAGTGAGGCTTGAGCCTTGAGGACAGCAGATGTGCTTTCTCTAAAAACATGGAATCCACAGGGAAGTTTGAGACCAACCCTGTGAAATTTACCCCTGTAGCTTCATGGGGGAAACGGGACTAGTGGAGCAAGAATTATTTAAAAGGCGCCTACTAAGTTCTAGGCAGGAATTAGGTAAGTGAAGTGCAATTTTGAGTTCTCTGTCTTCACGGTCACATTTAATCCTTAGAACAAACCTCAGAGGTTGTTATGTTGCTGTTGTTTAGATGATAATTTGTGTCCAAATCTTTTGTGACCCTATGGACTGTAGCCCACTAGGCTCTTCTGTCCATGGAATTTCCCAGGCAAGAATACTGGAGTGGGTTGCCATTTCCTCCTCCAGGGGATCTTCCTGACCCAGTCTTCAAACCTGCATCACCTGCGCTGGCAGGCGGATTCCTCACCATTGAGCTATATGGGAAGCCCTCCTCAGAAGTAGACATGGTTGTATCAATTTTACTGAGTCTTTTTTATAAGTCTTCACAGCTCATTTTGTACTTCTCAGATGCCACTGGTGGTAAAAAAAAAAAAAAAAAAAAAATCTGCCTCCCAATGCAGGAGATGTAAGAAACACAGGTTAGATCCCTGGGTCAGGAAGATCCCCTGGAGGAGGAAATGGCAACCCACTCCAGTATTCTTGTCTGGAAAATCCCATAGACAGCGGAGCCTTGTGGGCTACAGTCCATGGGGCCACAAAGAGACCGACACAACTGAGTGACTGAGCACACATAGTTTATTTTAATATAACATGCAAGATTTATTGTCTCCGGCAGCACAAAGGTGTTACATATAGAGACTCACCCAACCCTTTTAAGCAGATACCACTATAGGATCCATTTTGCAGAAAAGAAAGCTGAGGCATGGGGTGGGAGATAAGCTAAGAGCTTTCCTAAGGTTATGGTTATGCAGCTGGTAAAGAGCACATGTGAAATTGGAATCTAGATAGAGCCTGACTCCCAACCTCATAACCAGTCATTGCAAGCCTGAGATGCCAATCTTAGACCAGAATCTGCTGATTTCAAAACCTTTTTTTTTTTACACAGCACATTTGGTTTCTGCAAAATATATATTTAATTAATTAAAGCAATTTCAGTTTAAAATGACAAAAAACTTTTAACAAAAAAAGGGAATGTACTGTAAATAGTGAGACCCCCACTACAGATTATGTTGAGGCAGAGGCTAGATAATTACAAGACATTGTGGAAGGAAGCCAAACATTATAACAGAGGACTGAGAAATTAAACTAAATAATTCTAAAATTACTTGAAATCCATGAGTCCACGGTAGACTATCACAAGTGACCCTTAATGAGTCAGAACTTCAATTTTGTTTCCATGTGGTTTTCCATCAACCAACTTGGAATCTTTGTAATTTCAAAATAACACCCTAAAACTATGTGAAAATTCTTTCCCAAACACTTACAGTATTTATTTCAATAACAAGTTTCATGGTAGGGTTGGGCTCATGGGAAAGCAAGAGACCTTTGTTCTGAACTTGAAATCTTCTCCTTCTCTCTCTCACCCACTAAGTCCTGGTACCTGAATGTGATTGTCATTTCTATTGATACTTCCTTCCCACTAGCCGTGGCCTTTATCCTTCTTCCTCACAGAATGCTTCTTTTGTTCAGGGGCCACCAAAGCCATGGTTTAAGTCAAACAAGTTAATTCCAATGCCCTTGGAAAGTGATTAGTTTAGGGGCAGGCATGTGACACATTTTGGGCTAAAGAGATGTCAGGGGAAATTTGTGGTGAAGATCCAGGAAGGGTTTTTTTACTCCTAAAAGGAACACGAGTTCAGTAGTTTCATTTTCTGCCTCTGGATGTTTTCTCTTACAATAAATGAGCCATCTGGTACCATCAGGAGAGTCAAACCAAATTTCTATAGATGACAGAGTAGAAAGATGAATGGATAATAGTTCCTCAGTGACATCACTGTACTGCTGAATTAACCAGCTTTGGAACTCTTCTATTTCTGGATTTCACTTTAAGAGAGAATAAACACTTTATTGTTTACTTGTTTATGTCATTTTTTAAAGCTTTTTTTGTCTTGAAGCTGAAAGCATCCTAACTGATAAATTACCACATTTATTCATAAGGTTTAAAGCATTGCATCTCTATGAAACTCATCATTGAACCCTATTGAAGAATCATTTCTCAGAGGAGACTATAAAATCACAAATTAATAACTAAAAATGATTAAAAATAATAAAATCATCATCATCATTATTGTTAAGCATCAGGAAAGGCATAGGTTTTGAAATAAAATAGATGGAAGTTTAAAATCCAGCTTTTCATCTTGCCAGTTTGGTCATCTTGGAAAAATTATTTAATCTCTCCTATACTGACATTTCTTATCTTAGAGGGAAGTGATGAAACAGCATTTGGCAAAGTTGTATGAAATGTGATAAAACACATAAAGAATTTCAAGCCAGTAATTGGTAGTTCTGTCTATTGTTCTCAATTTTCTCACTTATTAAATTGGTATAATAAAACTTAGTTCATATAGTATATGTGAGGATTAAGAAAATGATTGTACATAATACACTTTAATCCATAATCCATTTTACACACTTTATATAGATCTTCCCTATAGCTCAAATGGTAAAGAATCTGCCAGCAACAGAGGAGACCCAGGTTTGATCCCTGGGTCAGGAAGATCCTCTGGAGAAGGGAATGGCAGTCCACTCCAGTATTCTTGCCTGGAGAATCCCATGAACAGAGGAGCATGGCGGGCTACAGTCCATGGGATCACAAAGAATCAGACATGGCTAAGCGACTAACACTACTACTATGACAGTCTTTGAGGGGTAGAGAATGGAATGATCAAATTGACCATGAATTAAATGAGGGCATTGCTGTCTGTTGAAAGGTTTGGGAGACACCAAAGAATGCTCACACTACCGCACAATTGCACTCATCTCACACGCTAGTAAAGTAATACTCAAAATTCTTCAAGCCAGGCTTCAGCAATATGTGAACTGTGAACTTCCAGATGCTCAAGCTGGTTTTAGAAAAGGCAGAGGAACCAGAGATCAAATTGGCAACATCCTCTGGATCATGGAAAAAGCAAGAGAGTTACAGAAAAACATTTATTTCTGCTCTATTGACTATGCCAAAGCCTTTGACTGTGTGGGTCACAATAAACTGTGGAAAATTCTGAAAGAGATGGGAATACCAGACCACCTGACCTGCCTCTTGAGAAGTCTGGATGAAAATCAGGAAGCAACAGTTAGAACTGGACATGGAACAACAGACTGGTTCCAAATAGGAAAAGGAGTACGTCAAGGCTGTGTATTGTCACCCTGCTTATTTAACTTATATGCAGAGTACATCATGAGAAATGCTGGGCTGGAAGAAACACAAGCTGGAATCAAGATTGCCGGGAGACATATCAATAACCTCAAATATGCAGATGATACCACCCTTATGGCAGAAAGTGAAGAGGAACTAAAAAGCCTCTTGATGAAAGTGAAAGTGGAGAGTGAAAAAGTTGGCTTAAAGCTCAACATTCAGAAAACGAAGATCATGGCATCTGGTCCTATCACTTCATGGGAAATAGATGGGGAAACAGTGGAAACAGTGTCAGACTTTATTTTGGGGGGCTCCAAAATCACTACAGATGCTGACTGCAGCCATGAAATTAAAAGACGCTTGCTCTTTGGAAGAAGAGTATGACCAACGTAGATAGCATATTGAAAAGCAGAGACATTACTCTGCCAACAAAGGTCCATCTAGTCAAAGCTATGGTTTTTCCAGTTGTCATGTAGGGATGTGAGAGTTGGACTGTGAAGAAGGCTGAACGCCAAAGAATTGATGCTTTTGAACTGTGGTGTTGGAGAAGACTCTTGAGAGTCCCTTGGACTGCATGGAGATCCAACCAGTCCATTCTGAAGGAGATCAGCCCTGGGATATCTTTGGAAGGAATGATGCTGAAGCTGAAACTCCAGTACTTTGGCCACCTCATGTGAAGAGTTGACTTCTTGGAAAAGACTCTGATGCTGGGAAGGATTGTGGGCAGGAGGAGAAGGGGACGACAGAGGATGAGATGGCTGGATGGCATCACTGACTCGATGGACGTGAGTCTCAGTGAACTCCAGGAGTTGGTGATGGACAGGGAGGCCTGGCGTGCTGTGATTCATGGAGTCACAAAGAATTGGACGTGACTGAGTGACTGAACTGAACTGAACTGAACTGGATGGAGCTTTGAACAGTAGAAGAGGTACACCACAGGAGGGCAGAGGGCCCCCAAACATTTACCCTCCTCAATGTTTGGCCCAGGGCTAGCTCTCCCTAGAACTAGAAAACAGAAAGTGAAAATCATATCATAGACCTCTAGAGCCATCAAAACTGTCCAGGTGGACTATCAAAAGGACATTTCTTGTTTGTTGATTTTTTGATGTTGGTCATTCTAACCTGTGTGAGGGGATACCTCATTGGAGTTTTGATTTGCATTTCTCTAATAATTAGTGATGTTCAACATCTTTCATGTGCTTCTTAGTCATCTGTATGTCTTCTTTGGAGAAATGTCTGTTCAGATCTTCCGCTTACTGTTTCGTTGGGTTGTTTGTTTGATATTGAGCTGCATGAGCTGTTTGTATGTTTTGGAGATTAATCTGTTGCTGGTAGCTTCATTTGCAAATATTTTCTCCCTTTCTGTGGGTTTTATTTTCATTTTGTCGATGGTTTCCTTTGTTGTGCAAAAGCTTTTAAAAATCTACAAAGAATAAATGCTGGGAAGGTTAGTGGGAATGTAAATTGGTACAGTCACTATGGAGAACAGTATGAAGCATCCTTAAAAAACTAAAAATACTGCTAAATATGATCCAACAATCCCACTCCTGGGCGTAAATCCAGAGAAAACCACAATTTGAAAGGAAACATGTACTCCCAATGTTCACTGTAGCACTATTTAAAGGAGCCAGGACATGGAAGCAATCTAAATGTCCATTGATAGAGGAATGGATAAAGAAGATGTGGTACATATAGACCATGGAATATTACTCAGCCACAGAAGAGAATGAAATAATGCCATTTCCAATAACATGGATGGACCTAGAGATTCTCATACTGAGTGAAGTAAGTCAGAGAAAGGCAAATATTAAATGACATTGCATATATGTGGGATCTAAAAAAAAGCATTCAAATGAACCTATTTATAAAACATAAACTGAGTCACAGATATCAAAACAAACTTATGGTTACCAAGGGGGTAATAGAGGAAGGATAAATTAGGAAATTGGAATTGACATATTCACACTACTATATATATAAAAGATAATTCATCAAACCTATAGCACAGGGTTTTTATTTATAGCACAGGGAGGTCTATTTGGTGCTGTGTAATGATATGGGTTTCCCTGGTGGCTCAGCAGTAAAGAATCCACCTGCCAATGAAGGAAACACAGGTTCTATCCCTGGGTCAGGAAGATCCCCTGGAGAAGGGACTAGCAACGCATTCTAGTATTTTATCTGGGAAATCCCATGGATAGAGGAGCCTTCGGGCTGTGGAGAGCTACAGTTCATGGGGGCACAAAGGAGCCAGATATCACTGAGCAACTAAACTGTACAGCAGAAACTAACACAACATTGCAAATCAACCATACTACAATTAAAAAAAAAATAACTTAAAAAAAGATCATTTCTTTAATAGATCTTTGGCTCTTTCTTACTGGTTCTCCTCTCTGTCTGTTTCTCTCTGTCCCTCTGTCTGCCTCTTTCCATCTCCCTCTCTCACATTAAATGCCTACTCCACTCTTAGACGTTCAATGAATTTTAAGAGTTTTGAAGAACTTCTTCAAAGGTATATCACTAAAAAAAATAATAATAAGGTTGATTAACTTAACTTTGGCCTCAAATCAGATCCAAGTAGGCTTTTCCAAACAATGCTGGCATTTGTGATCCCACTGCACAAATACCAGGAAGTACACTGAGCAAGGAGTCCTAGTTTCAGCTAAGCAGTTGACTTGCAGTGGCACTTAGATTACCACTGTCATCATTTTGTTGCTTACAAAACAAAAGCGGGCACATTAAGTCCTTTCTCTGAGGTCAGAATCACCACTTGGCTCCTTTATGACCATTCAATCACATTAGTCTTTTTAGTCTCTGTAACAATGTAAATCTCTCTGTTTGGCTACCATATTGTATAAACATCTCCCTATGAATAGTTCTGCCACACTTGGATGACCTAGCACAGGTTATCTTAATGACTTCCTCTTCATTCTTTAGTATACAGTTAAAGTATTGGGTTCACCCTGCAGAGGGGGAGTTCTGAACTATGTAATGTGGAATGAACTGATATGGCCACTTCTAGAAGGGGCCACAAAAACAGTTCTCCACCTTCCCTGTTTCTTTTCTCATTTGTTGGTGGAGCTGAAAGATCCGGGGGCAGACTGAGAGGTCCTGGAATGTGGTAGAGCCACATATGGAAGCAGTCTGCTATGTTAACTCTCTACCCGCTATTCATCACCCAGCTCTACCACCTCTCACTGGATTACAATATAAGTAAGAAATAAATTTTTGTGTTTTTAAACCACTGAAATTAGGGGGTAATTTAGTATACATGTAATCTGCTATGATGGTACAACCTAACTATAAAAACTCTTTTTAGACATCAAGTACATCTTATCTTCCTTGAAAAAATAAGGCAGATTACAGGGCTCAGTTGGATTCTTTGGGTTCCCCGAAATGGTCACAATATTTAAAGATATAAAAACAAAAAGCTGGAAGTAAAAACAAGTTTGCTTTTTTTTTTTTTTTCCTTTTCTTTGTTTGGTTTTGTTTTTTCTTTTTTTGGTTGCACCATGTAGTTTGAAGGATCCTAGTTCCCAGACCAGAGATTGAACCCAGGCCACGGCAGTGAAGGTGTCAAATACTAACTATTGGACCACCAGAAAATTCCCAATGCAAGCTTTCCTAAGTAAAAACTATTTGTTTTTAATGCCAATTTTTCTCTGCAATTGACAGTACATACAATCTGGGAGCATGGCATGAAAGACTAGAAGGCCATATTGCCTCTGTGACTATCTGCTAACACAAATAACTTCAATGAGAATCCTAAGAATATTGACTGTCTTATGGATCTAAGAGTTGGAATGGTTATTAGAGGCTTTTTCATCCAGGACTATCATGATTCAGCTGAAAAAACTGAGGACCAGAGATGTTCAAATCATTCCATGAGCTAGTGTATGAACTGAGGCTACTTGTCTGACTCCAGTGTTCTTTCTTTTGCATCAAAATTTTTACAGGGTAGCCACTTGTTTTGCATAAAATAAGCTAAAATTAATTTTGAAAATATTAAGAGAAAAGATGCTACATGAATGTTGATTGGAATTGAGAAGGCTAAACAAGGAAATACAGTAAGATCAGCTGCTATGAATTATACCATAGAGCAACTCCAGAAGCATGGAGATGTTTTTGGATAGGAAAGTAAACCCAAGAATGCTAAATGTGTTTTAAACTTAAGGAGATCATTTGTCACTGACCTTCTCACTCTAAAATACCACACTGAAAGGAGAAATTAGGTTCTAAAACCAATCGTTATTTTGAGAATGGTGGTGTGTTACACTGGGTCAACACCAAATTGTTCAGAAAGCAGGATGACAACTGTATTCCACTCTGATAAAAACCATCACATCATTTTGTGTTCTGCCTAATCTTAATTATCTTCCTATAGAGATGTTTTAAAATTCAGGACAAGAAGAGTGTGGAAAAGCTTGACCCAGAGAAAGTAATTATATATTTAGGGTACTGTAAGATCTTAATAAAAATTTAATAAGTACAGATTATCTGTTGCATTTATCCATTTATTTAACAAACATTACAAATTGCCTATTTTATACCAGGTCCTGGTCTAGGCACTTGAAATGTAAAGATAAATAAATACGCTCATTTGCTATTCATTGCTCAGAAGTCAGGGAGCCAGAAAACTAAGACAAAATAAGATGGGTGTCACTAGTGCTCGTAAGAGAGCTCCAGCCATGTCTAGCTATATTAGCTAAGGATTCTAGAGGACCATGTGAGGCTTTCACTAGTTTTCAAAAGATGGGTAATATTGACCAATTAAATAAGGACAAAGGCATTCCTTGCAGAAAACAAATAGTCCATGTCAAAGCTTTAGAGCATGTTAAGATCAAGAAACTATAATAAATTTATTCTTTTTTCAAGTGTGTATTTTTGGTGAATATTTGGGGAAAGGTATAGGAATGTACCATTCTCCACTTACTTTACTGTAAGTGATAAAAAACTAACACAAAATCATTTAAGGAAAGACAAGAATTTATCCATTCATATAAGTGAGAATTCCAAAGACAGATTTTCAAGAATGGCTAGATTTAGAAGGTCAGTGTCATCAGACTCAGTGTCTGTCTCCCCACTTCTTAGGTCTTTTTTCCATTTCGTTGACCCATTTTCAGCAGGCTGTCTACTTGACGAGACTCGCAGCTTCAGCCTTGTTATCCATACAGCTAACAATCTTAATAAAATAAATAAATAAGCATCTCTATCCCAGTAGTTCAAACAAGTCTTGAAATTTCATCTCATTAGCCTGGCTTGACTCATGTGTGCATTCCTGAAACACTGCCTGCCCTGGTAATACAAAGCTTAGTCCTAACACCCTGGCTGCCCCCTCCAATTCTCCGTATTTGTCTCTGAATCTCAGTCTAGCCTATATTGAAGCTATCATTAGTTTTGCCTTGTAGTATAGAATTAAAACCCATCAGACCCATTTAAGAAAAAATATAACTGGAGTTTTTCCTGAAGCCATACACAAAATATTAAACCAAAATTAAAAAAAAAAAAAGACTAACTTCTTAGAAGAAAATGTAAATCTTTGTAACCTCCAGTTGGGCAAAACCTTAGATATGAAACCAAAAGCAAAAATGACAAGAAAACACAGGTAGATTTGGTTTCATCAAAATGAAAATGTTTTGTTACAGAAGACACCATCCAGAAAATGAAAGACAGCCATAGAATGGGAAAAATATTTGAAAATATGTGTCTATCTGATAAGTAAGTTATATTTAGAACACATACAAGACTCTTACCCCACCCCCCTTGTAAAAGATAAAAACCCAATTAAAACATGCCCAATGAATTTGAATAGACATTTCTCCAGAGAAGATTTACATATGACCAATAAGTTCATGAAGAGATGCTCAATGTGATTAACCATTAAGGAAATGCAAACCAAAATCATAAAATACCACTGCACATTCCCTAGAATGATTACGACAAACAAGAGCAAGTGTTGGTGAGAATATGTAGAAATCGGAACCCTTGTGCATGGTATAAAGGTACAGTGCTGTAGCCACTTTGGGAAACAGTTTGACGGCTCTTCAAAAGTTCAACTTAAAGGTATCATGTATTATACATGGTGAGTGACAGTCGCTCAGTTGTGTCTGACTCTTTGCAACCCCATGGACTATAGAATCCAAGGAATTCTCCAGGCCATAATACTGGAGTGGGGAGCCTTTCCCTTCTCCAGGGCATCTTCTCAACCCCAGAATTGAACCAGGGTCTCCTGCATTGCAGGTGGATTTTTTTCCAACTGAGCTATGAAGGACAGTTATACAATCTAGCAAATCCACTTATAGGCATATACCCCAAATAATTTAAAACAGATACTCAAGCAAATACATATACACTCATTTTCATAGCAGCAGTATTCACAATAGCCAAAAAGAGGAAATAACCTGAATGTTCATCAACTAATGAACAGATACATAAAAAGTGGTATATCCAAAAAAGAATAATTATTTGACAATAAAAACGAATGAATACTGACCATTCTTCAACATGGTAGCATGCTAGCATTGAAAACATTATGCTAAGGGAAAGAAACCAGTCACAAAAGTCCACATGTTTTGTGATTCCATTTATGTGAAATGTCCATAATAGGCAAATCTATAGAGACAAAAAGTAGATTGGCATTTGCCAGGACCAGGGAAAGGTGATATGGAGAATAACTGCTAAAGAATGTTGAGTTTCTTTTGGGGAATGAAAACATAAAATCAGATTGTGGTGGTGGGTGCACAACTTTGTCAATATATTAGAACCATTAAATTAAACAATTTAAATGAGAGAATTGTAGGGTATGTAGATTATATCTCAAAACTGTTTATAGAAACATATTATTGGCAAGAGATGTGAGTAGACATTTCTCCAAAGAAGATATCCAAATGGCCAACAAGCATAAGAGAAAGTGGTTAACAGCATTGGCCATAAAGGGAATGCAAATCAAAACTGCAATGAGATATAGATATAATAATAATTTTTAAAAAGAAAAGCGTTGGCAATAATGTGGAGAAATCAGAGACCTTGTATACTGCTGGTAGGAATGCAAAATATAGCCATTTTAGAAAATAGTTTGGAAGTTCCTCAAAAAAGTTAAACATGGAATAACCATGTGACCAGCAACCCCACTCCTAGGACTGTACTCAAGAGAAATGAAAATATATGTCCATACAGAAACTTGTATACAAATGTCTATAGCGGAACTATTCATAATAGACAAATGATGGAAAACCTCAAATGCCTATAAAGAGATGACTGGATAAATGAATTGTGGCATACATATGCAATAGAATATTATAAAGAAATGAAGTAGTCTATAAAAAGAAATGAAGTATTTAAACATGCCACACATTGGATGAAAACATTATGTTAAGTGAAAGAAGCCAAATCAAAGTTAATGTATTGTATGATTTCTTTTTGTATGAAATAAATATGCAGAATAGGCAAATCCATGGAAACTGGAGGCAGATTAGTGGATGGCAAATGGGGAATGATTACTTAATGGATAAAGGGTATACTTCTGAGATGATGAAGAAGTTTTGGAACTAGAGAGAAAGGGTGGTTTCATAAAATTCTGACTGCACTAATTGCCCCTGAATTGTGCACTTTAAAATATATAGTGAATTTTACATGATCTAAAATTCATTTGGATTTTTCAGAAATACATTAGACTTAATGCATAACACAAATCTAATCTTTTCCTTCAGGAGTCTCCCCATAGACAACAGGATGAAAATCCCAAGTACTTATTTTGGCATTCAAGGACCTTTACAACTTGTCCTAAATTTATATCCAGTCTCCCCACCCCCACTATCCATCACTTCTTCCAAGTCCTTTACTCTCCCATCACACTGAACAGTAGCTCAATATTGCCCAAACATGTGGTTTTTTCATAATTCTGCTTTAAAGCACTCATTCATAAGTGTTCTCCCTGGTTCTCTTTCATTTGCTGTTCTCCCTGGTTACACTATGAGCATCTCAAAGGTAGAGATAACATCCGATTCATCTCTGCATTTCCAGATCTCACCCTGAGTCTGGTCTTTGCTGCTGCTACTGCTAAGTCACTTCAGTCATGTCCGACTCTGTGCGACCCCATAGACAGCAGCCACCAGGCTCCCCCGTCCCTGGGATTCTCCAGGCAAGAACACTGGAGTGGGTTGTCATTTCCTTCTCCAATACATGAAAGTGAAAAGTGAAAGTGAAGTTGCTCAGTCATATCCGACTCTTAGCGACCCCATGGACTGCAGCCTACCAGGCTCCTCCATCCATGGGATTTTCCAGGCAAGAGTACTGGAGTGGGGTGCCATCGCCTTCTCCGAGTCTGGTCTTTAGTGGGCACTTAATAAATATTTGTTGAATTGAATTGAATGTGTTTGGAAACCCCAGAGGGAATCCTCCAGAATTCTTCAGAGATTGTAAATGTTCCGAGAAGAGGTGAAATGAGGCTGTACCTTAGAATTAGAAATTAACCTATTTTGTTAAGAATCTATTAGGATGGATACATAGTGTCTTTCATTTGCCTTTGGTGAAAAACCAGAAAAAAAAAGAATGCTTAAATGTCCTAAATACTCTAAAGGTTTACGTTATTTTAAATTAGGAGTTGGAAATACGGAATTTAGAAAGATGGTAACAATAACCCTGTGTACGAGACAGCAAAAGAGACACTGATGTATAGATCAGTCTTATGGTCTCTGTGGGAGAGGGAGAGGGTGGGGAGATTTGGGAGAATGGCATTGAAACATGTATAATATCATGTATGAAACGAGTCACCAGTCCAGGTTCGATGCACGATACTGGATGCTTGGGGCTGGTGCACTGGGACGACCCAGAGGGAGGATATGGGGAGGGAGGAGGGAGGAGGGTTCAGGATGGGGAACACAGGTATACCTGTCGCGGATTCATTTTGATATTTGGCAAAACTAATACAATATTGTAAAGTTTAAAAATAAAATAAAATTTAAAAAAATAAATTAGGGGTTGGGAGGAAAAAATAGAAAGTAGGTGGTATGATAGAAAATTTTGTAATGTTGCTTTGAAGGAAACGATGAGATGAATCAAACACCCCTAGGTTTTTCTTGGACCTGCGTTCAATACAGGGAGGTAAGAGGAAGGGGAGATGTTAGACAAATGGGAAACAGATTTCAATCAGCCTCCTCCTAGGTTGTGCCATGATCTGGAACAATCTATCCACTACAGAGCTAAGGTGCTATACCATGTATGCTGCTGCTGCTGCTGCTAAGTCACTTCAGTCGTGTCCGACTCTGTGCAACCCCACAGACGGCAGCCCACCAGGCTCCTCCATCCCTGGGATTCTCCAGGCAAGAATACCGGGGTGGATACCATGTATATGGTGGCTGGAACTGGGCTGAGAGATTGAAAACACCGCCTCAATGAGGTCCCCCTCTATTTATTTATCTTTATTTATGACCTCATTTCAGAGAAGGCAATGGCACCCCACTCCAGTACTCTTGCCTGGAAAATCCCATGGATGGAGGAGCCTGGTAGGCTGCAGTCCATGGGGTCGCTAAGAGTCGGATATGACTGAGCAACTTCACTTTCACTTTTCACTTTCATGCATTGGAGAAGGAAATGGCTACCCACTCCAGTGTTCTTGCCTGGAGAATCCCAGGGACGGGGGACCCTGGTGGGCTGCCGTCTGTGGGGTCACACAGAGTCGGACACGACTGAAGTGATGTAGCATAGCATAGCATAGCATGACCTCATTTATAAATGAGGTCCCCCTTTATTTATCATATTACCAAACGATTATCCAGTGCTTCTCCTGATAGAACCATCCAAACTACGCAGTATCTAAAGTTACATACGCAATGAGCAAAGGGTGTTTAGAATCAATAACAATAACAGCAATGATGATAACATAATATTAAATACGTTTATGTGTCAGCTTTCCGGTTGAGGGTAAAATGGAAATCAGTAATACACAATTTTTAACTGCAAAAGCTCTAAGTTTACTGGGATAGACAAAAAGTTTACCTCAATGCTGTGTCATTACCGACTTAGGCCTGAAGTGCTGCTGAACTCTCATGCCTCAGTAGTCTTATCTGTGAAATGGGGATCGGAGTGCTAAGCTGTCTGGTGCAGCAACACTCATTTAAAGAGAGAATTAAAGGAGATGGGGCCTGAGGAGCAGACTGTTCTCCTCCCCAGAAAGCTACAACAGTTGCTCTGAGGCATGAGAGGAAAAATCCACTGGAGAACTGCTGGAGGGCAGGGATGTGCATCTAATTTATCTCTGTATCTCCAGCAACACCTAACAGATGGTAGATGTTCAAATCTAAGAGTGAGTCTAACTGAAGCAAGTAAAATATGTTGTGCTTCAAGGACTCTTACTAAACATTAGATCTGCCAATGGCAGCAGACACACAAGCTTTCCCTTGCTTGCACCCCACCAAAAAATGTGACCCACCAAAAAATGTGACCCCCAACTTAAAGGTAGGGAGTCGACAGAAATAGAAAGTGGTAGGCTGAAGCTCTGTGAGTGTGTGTGTGCTCAGTCACTCAGTCGTATCTGACCCTTTGAGACCTCATGGACTGTATAGCCCACCAGGCTCCTCTGTCCATGGGATTCTCCAAGCAAGAATACTAAAGTGGGTTGCCATTCCCTTCTCCAGGGGATCTTCCTGACCCAGGGATTGAAGCCATGTCTCTTGTGTCTCTTGCATTGGCAGGTAGATTCTTTACCACTGCACCACCGGGGAAACGCTCGAAGCTCTCTACTGATAATTTTTTTTACAGCAACAGAAAGGTTGATTCCTAGTAAAATAATTCCTCAGCACACCATACACAGACACAGAAAAATGATCAGAAACATTACCCACCAATTCTTCTGAAACAAGTTTCTCAGAGTGGGGTGGTTCTGAAAGTCAAATCCCAGCCCCATGAGGGAAATGTGCAAGAGTTAGTCACATAGCCTCACTTCCTGATATTTTTCAAGACAATTCAAGTTTCAGACACTACTTCCCAGTAAAGACGGTCACCAGATGTTCAACCCTGAAGTGAGGTTTAGAAAATGGGCCAATCTGATGTCCCTGTTGAAAAAAGAGATAGGAAGATATCCAGTTCTCAAAAGTTGAAGACCTCCATCAGATAACTCTGATGAAGACTTGATGGAAAGATATGCAGAAAATTCACTCCTGGCAGAACCTGATACTGTCTACTTCCATGAGGATTTACGTGCTAAAGCCCTTACAGGCAGCACAAGTAAGCCAGGCTGGAAGGTACAGAGATGAGAAGATTCTTTGGCTCTTAACCTGAGAACATGCTAGAGCAAGCCATCCCCACATTCCAGGTCTGGTCCTGGATACTATCATGATTTAGGGCCAGTAGAGGCATGGAAAGTTGAACCCAAGGAAAATTGTTTTGATGGGTCTTAAAGTGAATAAAGACAAATTTACTCCAGAAAAAAATGATAATTTGTACAATTATCAGAAAGTTCCAGTATTTGGGAACATGGTTTAATTGTCTCCTAGGCCAACCCATGTCCTTGAAGGATGATGTGAGGTGGTGGGCTTTGAACTGTCCCTCCCATTTAGAAGGACACCCACAGTCATCATAGCTCAGTATCTCTACTTACCCAGGGGTCACACAGCATTATTAATAGGAGAAACTCTTTCCCCTTGGTTTTTTTACCTCTGGTATGATGAGGGTGAAATTCTAACAAAGAGAATTACTTGACTGTAATATGGCTGTGGCCATATGCTCCTCTTTAAAAAGCAAATATTCATGGAAAAACAATGTGCAAATCACTTAACTCCTTACAAATTCTCTTCTTAGCTGCTTCTCTCACTGCAGAAAATACTGAGTCAATAGGAGTCAGAGTGGCACCCAAAGTGAGGAAGGGATAACAAATCTAAAAGGGAAGAAGATGCTTACAAAACGTGTAAAAAATATTAGCACAAAGAGAGCAAATGTAAGATCTGAAAAGTCTGTGGATATTTTCAGCTGTGCAATCAAATCTGACTGATATTTTATACAGAACTTGTTACAGTAGTATATAATGACAGTTTTTACTCATTTAAAGCAACTCTATTTTAAGACCTGTGATAGGCAGGTTTCTAAGGTTATACACAATGACCCTCATCCTGGTATAATCCCCTCCCCTTGAGAGTGATGGGAATCTGAGAATAGATGAGATGTCACTCCCCTGATTCTATTACTATGGCAAAAGGATCTTGCAATTATTACCAAATTGGAAAATGATTTAATATTATCCTGGGAAAGGCTGACCCAGTCAGATGAGCCTTTAAAAATATGGTGTCTTCCCTGACTGTGTGTGTATTAGCTGCTCAGTCGTGTTCGACCTTTTGCGACCCCATGGACTACAGTCCACCAGGCTCCTCTGTCCATGAAATTATCCAGGCAACAATACTGGAGTGGGTTACCATTTCCTTCTCCAGGGGATCTTCCCGACCCAGGAATGGAACCCCAGTCTCCTGTATTGCAGGCAGATTCTTTACCATCTGAGCCACCAGGGAAGCTCATAACTGGCTTTGATGAAAGAAAGCCAACAGTCATGTTGTGAGCTACTTACAGAGAAGGGTGGGGGTCTCTAGGAGCTGAGAGTGACCAACAGCAAGCAAGAAAACATCGCCTCAGTCATATAATAACGTGGAACGGAATCTTCCAGCAACCCGAATGAACTTGGAATAGGACCTCCCAGGTGAGAACTGCAAGCTCAGCCGACAACTTGATTACAGTCTATTAAGCCTGAGCTGAGGATCCAGTAATACTGTCCAAACACCTCACCCACGGACACTGAGATAGTAAATACATTTTGCTTCAGCTGCAAAGTCTGTAGTAATTTGTTGCACAGCAATAGGAAACTAAAATAGGACCAATATTGTCAAATTCTGCACAGTGGCTGATTTTTGCTGAGAACTACAAGTATGCTGAGATAGAAATTTCCATGAAAAGACAGTTTTTAATTGTCTGGGTAGCCAAAAAATCCAAGTACTTAAACTTTATTCAAAAGCAATGAAACATTGACTTTTCTCACTCTGAAAACTCAAAAATAGCTGAACAGATTTTCTTTAGAACTTTCCAAAAATAAAGATTTTCTTCTGGGCTGAAATCAGTCTGGGAAATGTTAATCTGAAAGGAACAAGAAGTTTAAGTGGTGTAAATAGCTCACAATGGGCTGCATAATTCTGACCTAGTGGGGTTCTGGAGAAAATTGCTCATTGTTTAGAGCAACAGAAATGTTTGATCACTGTACTTGCAGGCAAGGTACCAGAAGAAGCCATATGTTTGGTCGTATCCTAGGCATTTAAAGAGTAGACTTAGGGCCAAAGATAGAGCCAGGACTAAGGGATCTTCCTTTCGTCCTTACTAAATGCAATTCCAAAATACACTTATGCATCCAGAAGGGATTTTGTAATGGTGCACAGTTCTTATTTATAACTTTAAACAAGATTATGATTAATTCAAAAGAACAAGATACACTTTTTAACACTCTTCAGAAAGGAAATCAGTTAACCATTGCAGGACCATATTTCCTTGTCTCTAAAACGTATGTTTGGTCTAATCTCCAAGATTCTTTCCAGCTCTGTGATTCTGTTACAAGATTCCCCCATCATTTTATATATCCAGTTTGTCCATGTTGTTACATGAGGCTGAATAAGAAAAGCATCCTGTACATTGGAAGCACTCAACAAATGGAAATTCTTTCCAATTAAGTATTAAATCAATGCTGGCTACTGCTTCAGTTAGTGTTACAAAACCTTCCTTCATGAGTCTGATTTTCCAAAGCTTTTCATCACCTTTCCAAAGCATTCCACTTGACTTCTCTTTAATTATGGAGCAATTAAAGACAAAAATCAATCCTTTAAAAAGGATTAGGCTATAATAGAAGAATTCTGAAGAGAGTCTTTTTTTAATTTGTTATTTTGTTTTAGAGTATAGACATTTAATAATGTTTTGAGGGTTTCAGGTGGACAGCAAAGGGACTTACCCATACATATGCCTGTATCCATTCTTAACCTTAACCTCCACTTACATATTCCATTCACTGTTGCTTGTAAGTTTTGGTACTGTATTGATTCCTGTGCTAGATGTCTCTGCCTGGATGCCTTATCTGCTCTTCAAACTCAACTTACCCCAAATTAAATACATTATTTTTCTTCCCCAATCAGCCTTTCCCTGTGAGATTTCCCAGTTTCCATGGCGTGCCACTGTCTAAGCTACTCAAAGTATTTGAATCATCTTTTTTTTTCCCTTCCTTCTCTGTCATGCTTCTTACCTATATGTGCAAAATCCTCCTGACTTTTCCTTTCATTCAAAATAATTAACATTTTAATTTCTAAAAAATGTGTTGAAACCATACCTGTCCAAGTCACTGGGAAAGTGTTGTACACATTTTCCTTTTCATTCTCCCTACTTCCACTCTAACTTGAGTGCCTTATTCTGGAGGGGTTGCACAGCCCTTTGCCATCTCTCCTCTTCAGTTCATCTTACAAAATTCTGCCAGGCTTATCTTCCTGGAAATCTTCATTGTCCATATTCCTTCATTCATTCAAACCACCACTGTACCTGTATTCCTTACACACTAAAACCCAAATGCCTTTAGGTTCTTTCCCCAGGTCCTTGCCAGTCTCACCATGACTTGAAGCTGAGTTGGAAGACTGGAGTTGCTTCCTTTTTCATTTTATTCATTTATTTATGGTCTTAGTCACCAGACATGGGGTCTTTGTTGCATCATGCAGGATTTCTTCTTGTGGCATGTGGGATTTTAGTTCCTCAACCAGGAATCACACCTGCATCCCTGAATTGCAAGGTGGATTCTTAACCACTGGACCACCAGGGAGGTCCCTGGAGTTCTTATCTTGATTCTGCATCAGAGCAGGTCATTTGGTTCTCTGAACCTCAGCTTTCTCTGTTGTAAAATTAGTGGAGTTATTCTAATGCCCTAACATAGATGATGTGAACCCAACAATTATTTGCAAAGCACATACATAGCATTTCACATAAAACACACTTTAAGGAGTTGATGATTTTTCTCCAACTATTTTCCTTTACCCCATTTCACAAATATAACTGTTCTGCTTATTTTAAAAGTATAGTTCAATTAGGTCATACTCGTTTATTCTGATTTTTATTTCCATTACTCTAGGAGGGCAGAGGACCTAAACAGACATTTCTCCAGGGAAGACACGCAGATGGTTAATAAACACATGAAAAGATGTTTAACATCGCTCATTATTAGAGAAATGCAAATCAAAACTACAATGAGATATCACCTCTCGCCAGTCAGAATGGCCATCATCAAAAAGTCTACAAACCATATATGCTGGAAAGAATGTGGAGAAAAGGGAACCCTCTTGAACTGTTGGTGGCAATGAAAAATTAATACAGCCACTATGGAGAAGAGTACAGAGATTTATTAAAAAACTAGGAATAAAACTACCATATGACCCAGCAATCCTACTCCTAGGCATATACCCTGAGGAAATCAAAATTGAAAGAGACACATGTATAACATTGTCCACTGAAGCACTATTTACACTAGCTAGAACATGGAGGCAACCTATATGTCCATCGACAAATGAATGGATAAAGAATTTGTGGTATACATATACAATGGAATATTACTCAGCCATAAAAAGGAATGCATTTGAGTCAGTTTTAATGAGGTGGATGAACCTAGAACCTATTATACAGAGTGAAGTGAGTCAGAAAGAGAAAGAAAAATACCATATATACACATATATATGGAATCTAGAAAAATGGTACTGAAGAATTTATTTACAGGGCAACAGTGGAGAAAGACATATAGAGAACAGATTTATGAACATGGGGAGAGGGGAGGGGGGGGTGAGATGTATGGAAAGAGTAACATGGAAAATTTCATTACCATATGTAAAATAGATAGCCAATGGGAATTTGCTGTATGGCTCAGGAAAATCAAACAGGGGCTCTGTATAAACCTAGAGGGGTGGGATGGGGAGGGAGATGGGAGGGAGGTTCAAAAGGGAGGGGATATATGTATACCTATGGCTGATTCATGTTGAGGTTTGACAGAAAACAGCAAAATTCTGTAAAGCAATTATCCTTCAAAAAATTAATTAATTTAAAAAAAAAACTAGGAAAAAACTACCATATGACCCAGCAATCCTACTTTTGGGTATATACCATGAGGAAATCATAATTGAAAAAGACACATGTACCCCAGTGTTCATTGCAGCACTATTTACAATAACTAGGATATGGAATACACAGAAGAACTGTACAAAAAGATCTTCACAACCCAGATAATCATGATGGTGTGATCACTCACCTAGAGCCAGACATCCTGAAATGTGGTCAAGTGGGCCTTAGGAAGCATCACTACAAACAAAGTTAGTGGAGGTGATGGAATTCCAGTTGAGCTATTTCAAATCCTGGAAGATGATGCAGTGAAAGTGCTGTACTCAATATGCCAGCAAATTTGGAAAACTCAGCAGTGGCCACAGGAATGGAAAAGGTCAACTTTCATTCCAATCCCAAAGAAAGGAAATGCCAAAGAATGCTCAAACTATCACACAATTGCACTTATCTCACACACTAGTACAGTAATGCTTAAAATACTTCAAGCCAGGCTTCAGCAATATGTGAACCATGAACTTCCAGATGTTCAAGCTGGCTTTAGAAAAGGCACAGGAACCAGAGATCAAATTGCCAACATCTGCTGGATTATCGAAAAAGCCAGAGTTCCAGAAAAACATCTATTTCTGCTTTATTGACTATGCCAAAGCCTTTGACTGTGTGGATCACAATAAACTGTGGAAAATTCTGAAAGAGATGGGAATATCAGCCCACCTGACCTGCCTCGTGAGAAACCTGTATGCAGGTCAGGAAGCAACAGTTAGAACTGGACATGGAACAACAGACTGGTTCCAAATAGGAAAAGGAGTATGTCAAGGCTGTATATTGTCACCCTGCTCATTTAACTTACATGCAGAGTACATCATGAGAAACGCTGGGCTGGAGGAAGCACAAGCTGGAATCAAGATTTCTGGGAGAAATATCAATAACCTCAGATATGCAGATGACACCACCTTTATGGCAGAAAATGAAGAAGAAGTAAAGAGCCTCTTGATGAAAGTGAAAGAGGAGAATGAAAAAGTTGGCTTAAAGCTCAATAGTCAGAAAACTAAGATCATGGTATCCTGTCCCATCACTTCATGGGAAATAGATGAGGAAACAGTGGAAACAGTGGCTGACTTTATTTTTCTGGGCTCCAAAATCACTACAGATGGTGATTGCAGCCATGAAATTAAAAGATGCTTACTCCTTGGAAGGAAAGTTATGACCAACCTAGCAGCATATTAAAAAAGAGACATTACTTTGTCAACAAAGGTCCATCTAGTCAGGCTATGGTTTTTTCAGTGGTCATGTATGGATGTGAAAGTTGGACTGTGAAGAAAGCTAAGCACCAAAGAATTGATGCTTTTGAACTGTGATGTTGGAGAAGACTCTTGAGAGTCCCTTGAACTGCAAGGAGATCCAACCAATCTATCCTAAAGGAGATCAGCCCTGGGTGTTCACCAGAAGGACTGATGTTGAAGGTGAAACTCCAATACTTTGGCCACTTGATGCGAAGAGCTGACTCATTTGAAAAGACCCTGATGCTGGGAAAGATTGAGGGCAGGAGGAGAAGGGGACGACAAGATGGGATGGTTGGATGGCATCACTAACCCAATGGACATGGATTTGGGTGGACTCCTGGAGTTGGTGATGGACAGGAAGGCCTGGCATGCTGCGGTTCGTGGGGTCACAAAGAGTTGGACACGACTCAACAACTGAACTGAACTGAACTGAGGACATGGAAGCAACCTAGATGTCCATCAACAGATGAATGGATAAAGAAGCTGTGGTATGTATATACAGTGGAATATTACTCAGTCATAAAAAGGAATGAATTTGAATCAGTGCTAATGAGGTAGATGAACCTAGAGCCTACTATACAGAGTGAAGTAAGTCAGAAAGGGAAAAACAAATATTGTATATTAACACATATATATGGAATCTAGAAAGATGGTAATGATGAACGTAATTTCAGAGCAGCTAGGGAGATGCAGACATAGAGAACAGACTTGTAGGCACGGGGCAGGAGGGAAGGAGAGGGTAGGATGAATGGAGAGAGTAGTACAGTAACATATATACTAACATATAAAAAATAGATTGCCAGTGAGAATTTGCTGTATGACTCAGAAAACTCAAACCAGGGCTCTGTGACAACCTTGATGGGGTGGGAGGTGTGAGGGAGTTTCCAGAGGGAGAGTATATATGTATATCTATGGCTTATTCACCTTGTTATATGGCAGAAGTCAACACAATATTGTAAAGCAATTATCCTGTAATTAAAAATAAACATTTTTAAAGTACATTATAAGCATTCTTTTTCTGCCTATGTGCTTACTCTGATCTCTCCAAATAGATTTATGTTTCTTTCCTTTTCTTCTTCTTCAGTTGGACTGTTTGCTTAAAGTCAAAATAAATTTCATCTCCTCTGGACTCTCCCCTAACGCACTGATCTATAATCACAGTCCTTATATCCTTTGACACTTTGAATTTCTAAAGTCTGCACCACTCATTTGGTACTTAGTTTTTGATAACCTAGACCACATCTTTTTCTGTATTCCTTGGATCTCCAATAAAAATATAAATTATTTGAAAGTAGGGACATTTTTGCCAGCCCAATGCCCTGTTCAGGCAGACATTCTCTAAACATTATTGCTATGGATGACAATGACAACAGCATCTCAATTATGAAGCATAATCATTCTTAGGTAAATTGGAGATTCACAATGTCAATACGTTGAAACTCTTGATGCATTGTTAATTTTATACTGGCAATTACATTTCACAATTGTTCACAGGGCACTTCACAATTGTGCATCAGTTTTTGTCAAGATAGTCTCAAGAGATGGATGATAAAAAGCATTTGCTGCCATTTTTTTTCTAAATTGAGCAAAGCAAAATATTTTTATGAGCTATACTGAGAATTTTCAGTATATTAATTAACATGAGGAAGCAAAATAAATTATTTTTCTTGGTCCCTTATACCAATAGCAATACTGCCCCAGCAATTTTTCCCATAGAAAAGCAAATAGTGACTTATTTAACTGAACTTCTGGTAGTCCTTAAAGACTGGAGAGGTTCTAGCCTTCTACGCAAACTGAAACTTCTTACTTTAATGCCCCCCAAAATACATATATTTTTAGTGTCTCTTTGATGCCATATTTGTTTTTATTTATTGATTTTTGTGATAAAAATAATGTAAATTAAACTCAAAGGAACTTCCCTGGTGGCTCAGATGGTAGAATCTGCCTGCAATGCAAGAGACCTGAGTTCAATCCCTGGGTTAGGAAGATTCCCTGGTGAACAGAATGGCAACCTGCTCCAATATTCTTGCCTGGAAAATTCCATGGACAGAGGAGCCTGGTGGGCAGCAGTCCATGGGGTCACAAAGAATAAGTCATGGCTTAGCAACTAACACTTACAGAAGGAATGAAATAATGATGAACAGAAAACAAATAAAAATAGAAAATAGACAAATAGATAAAGACAATAGTCATTAAAACTGATAAATCTCTAGCCAAACTGATCAGGAAGCAAAACAGATAGTTTGATATCAACAAGAGAGCAAATATCACTATAGTTCCTATAGACATTAAAAGAATAGTAAGGAAATATAAACAGCTTTACGACAATAAATTTAATGACTTAGATTAAATGGAAAAAAATTCCTTTAAAAATTCAAACAACCCCAATATCACTCAAAAAGAACAACAAGAAATATAATATAAACAGCTTTTTAACTATGAAGGAAATTGAATTTATGATTAAAAATCCTTCCCCAAAGAAAACTCCAGGCCCAGAAGATTTCAAGGATTAATTCTACAAAACATTTATTGAAGAAATAATGTTTATTTTACATAAACTGTTACAGAAAATCAAAAGAACACATCTCAACCCCTTTTAACAAGCAAATGCTGTGTGCTGTACTTAGTCACTCAGCTATGTCCGACTCTTTGGGACCGCATGGACTGTAGCTCGCCAGGCTCCTCTGTCTGTGGGGATTCTTCAGGCAAGAATACTGGAGTGGGTTGTCATTTCCTCCTCCAGGGGATCTTCCCAACTCAGGGATCTAACTCAAGTTTCCTGCATTGCAGGCAGACTTTTTACAATCTGAGTTACCAGGGAAGCCCAACAAGCTAATACTGCTCCCCAAATCAAAACCAGAAAATAAACTATGGGGGAGAAAGTAAACACCACTGATTGATATACCTCATATGCATGCTAAGTTGCTTCAGTCATGTCCAACTCTTTGTGACCCCATAGACTATAGCCTGCCAGGCTCCTCTGTCCATTACATAGATGAAAAAATTCTTAGCAACCTTTTAGAAAGTCAAATTTGAAAGCATATTAAAAAAGATTATACATCATGAAAAATGGGATTTTGTGGTCACTTTGATAGTCATAAAGTAATCAGAGTAATTTACTATGTTCATCGATTAAAAAAGAAAAGTCAAATAAATAATCACCTCAATAGTTGAAGAAAAAGCATTTGATATTCAATACCCACACAGGATAAAAACTCTTAGAAAACAAATAGAAAGAAGCTTCCTCACAATTCTATTCACCATTGCAACAAAAAGAATAAAATACTTAGGAATAAATCTACCTAAAGAAACAAAAGACCTATATATAGAAAACTATAAAACACTGATGAAAGAAATCAAAGAGGACCCTAATAGATGGAGAAATATACCATGTTCATGCATCAGAAGAATCAATATAGTGAAAATGAGTATACTACCCAAAGCAATTTATAGATTCAATGCAATCAAGCTACCAATGGTATTTTTCATAGAACTAGAACAAATAATTTTACAATTTGTATGGAAATACAAAAAACCTTGAATAGCCAAAGTAATCTTGAGAAAGAAGAATGGAACTGGAGGAATCAACCTGCCTGACTTCAGGCTATACTACAATGCTACAGTCATCAAGACAGTATGGTACTGGTACAAAGACAGAAATATAGATCAATGTAACAAAATAGAAAGCCCAGAGATAAATCCATGCACCTATGGACACCTTATCTTTTACAAAGGAGGCAAGAATATCCAATGGAAAAAGACAACCCCTTTAACAAGCAGTGCTGGGAAAACTGGTCAACCGCCTGTAAAAAAATGAAACTAGAACACTTTCTAACACCATACACAAAAATAAACTCAAAATGGATTAAAGATCTAAACGTAAGACCAGAAACTATAAAACTCCTAGAGGAAAATACAGGCAAAACACTCTCTGACATAAATCACAGCAGGATCCTCTATGACTCACCTCACACAGTAATGGAAATAAAAGCAAAAATAAACAAATGGGACCTAATCAAACTTAAAAGCTTTTGCACAATGAAGGAAACTATAAGCAAGGTGAAAAGACAGCCTTCAGAATGGGAGAAAATAATAGCAAATGAAGCAACTGACAAAGAATTAATCTCAAAAATATACAAGCAGCTCCTGCAGCTCAATTACAGAAAAATAAATGACCCAATCAAAATTTGGGCCAAAGAACTAAACAAACATTTCTCCAAAGAAGACACATCACTCATTATCAGAGAAATTCAAATCAAAACCACAATGAGGTACCATCTAATGCCAGTCAGAATGGCCTCTATCAAAAAGTCTACAAACAATAAATGATGGAGAGGGTGCAGAGAAAAGGGAGCCCTCTTACACTGTTGGTGGGAATGCAAACTAGTACAGCCACTATGGAGAAAATTGTTGAGATTCCTTAAAAAACTGGAAATAGAACTCCCATATGACAGAGCAATCCCACTGCTGTGCCTACACACGAAGGAAACCAGAATTGAAAGAGACATGTACCCCAGTGTTCATCACAGCACTGTTTACAATAGCTAGGACATGGAAGCAACCTAGATGTCCAATGGCAGATGAATGGTTAAGAAAGCTGTGATACATAAACACAATGAAATATTACTCAGCTATTAAAAAGAATGCATTTGAATCAGTTCTAATGAGGTGGATGAAACTGGAGCCTATTATACATAGTGAAGTAAATCAGAAAGAAAAATACCAATACAGTATATTAATGCATATATATGGAATTTAGAAAGATGGCAACAATGTTCCTATATACAAGAGAGACACAGATATAAAAAACAGACTTTTGGACTCTGTGGGAGAAGGCAACAGTGGGATGATTTGAGAGAATAGCATTGAAACATGTATATTATCATATGTGAAACAGATTGCCAGTTCAGGTTCGATGCATGAGACAGGGTGCTCAGGTTGGTGCACTGGGATGACCCTGAGGGATGGGATGGGGAGGGAGGTGGGAGGGGGGCGGTTCAGGATGTGGGGAACACATGTACATCCATGATTGATTTATGTGAATGTATGGCAAAGACCACTACAATATTGCAAAGTAATTAGCCTCCAATTAAAATAAATAAATTAAATTTTTTTAAAAAGATGCTTCCTCAGCATGATAAAAAGACAACTACAAAAATTCTTATTTCATTCCACATACAAAAATTAACTTGAAATGTGTCTTAGATCTAAAGGTAAACATAAGAGCTAAACTACAAAAGTTCTACAAGCATAGAAAGAGGAAAATCTTGGTAATTTAGACTTAGGCAAAGATTTCTAAAATAGAACACAAAGAAATACAAACTATAAGAAAAAAAAAATGGACTTCATCAAAATTTAAATTTTTTCTCTTCAAAAAACACTACTCAGAAATGAAAAGTTACAGACTGGGAAAAATATTTGCAAAACACATGTCCAGTAAATAACCTAGAATATATAAAGAACACTAACAACAATAAGAAGAGAATAACCCAGTGAATGGCAGGGGGATGAAATTTTAATAGACTTCACCAAAGAAGATATACAGATTGTATCATGCATGTATGCTCAGTCATGTCCAACTTTTTGTAACCCTATGGGCTATAGTCCACCAGGCTCCTCTGTCCAGAGGATTTTGCAGGCAAGAACACTGGAGTGGGTTGCCATTTCCTCCTCCAGGGTATCTTCCCAACGCAGGGATCCAACCCATGTCTCCTATGTCTCCTGCATTGGCAGGTGGATTCCTTACCACTGAGCCTCCTGGGAAGTCCCATACAGATTGCACAGAAGTACACAAAAAAACAAATGCTTAACATCATTCGCTTGTTTTTGGTCACTCAGTGGTGTAGGACTCTTTGTTGCATCTGACTCTTTTTCCACCACATGGACTGTAGCCTGCTAGGCTCCTCTGTCCATGAGATTTTTTGGGGCAAGATTACTGGAGTGGGTTGCCATCATTACTCATCAGGAAAACATGACTAAAACCACACTGAAGGACTTCCCTCACCACCCAGTGTTTAAGACTTTGGTTTCCACTGCAGGGGATGAGGGTTCAATCCCCGATCAGGGAGTTAAGATCCCACATGTCTCACAGCCAAAAAATCAAAACATAAAACAGAAACAATACTGTAACAAATTCAATAAAGACGTTAAAAATAGTCACATCAAAAAAAAATCTTAAAGAAAAGAGCACACTGAGTTACCATTTGAACCTACTAGAATGGCTAAAATTAAAACAATTAACAGTTCCAAGTATGGGTAAGGATATGGAACAACTGGAGCTTTCACACATTACAAAAGGAACAGCCACTTTGAAAAAGATTTTGGCAGTTCCCTACAAAGTTAACATTTATCAAATAATCTACTGATTCCATCCCCGCATATCTACCCTAGAAAAATGAAAATATGTTCACGCAAACACTTGTTTACAAACATTTATAGCGGCTTTATTCATGATGTAAGAAACATGAAACCATGCAAGTATCCAATAACTGGTGAATAAAAAAACAAATTTTAATTTGTCTGTACAATGCACTACCACTCAAATATACAAAAATACAAAATACTGATACATCTAACAACAACATAGAAGAATTGCAGTAGTATTATTCTAGACACAGAAACCTGTACAGTATAGGATTCTGTTTACATAAAATGTTAGAAAAGGTAAAACCAAATACGCACAGAAAGCAGATAGTGGGCAGGGAGTTAAAGGAAGGGAATACAAAGGGGCACAAGGAAATGTTTTAGGGTGACTGAAATATTCTGCATGTTTTATTTTAATATAAATTTATTTATTTTAATTGGAGGCTAATTACTTTACAATATTGTATTGGTTTTTCCATACATCAACATGAATCTGCCACGGATATACACGTGTTCCCCATCCTGAACCCCCCTTCCACCTCCCTCCCCATACCATCCCTCTGGGTCATCCCAGTGCACCAGCCCCAAGCATCCTGTATCATGCATCGAACCTGGACTGGGGATTCATTTCATATATTATATTATACATGCTTCAATGCCATTCTCCCAAATCATCCCACCCTCTCCCTCTCCCACAGAGTCCAAAAGACTGTTCAATACATCTGTGTCTCTTTTGCTGTGTTCTGCATCTTGATTGTGGGGGTGGTTGCATGGAGATAAACATTTGTTAAATCTCATGGAATTGTACATTTAAAATAGTGAAATCTATTGTAGGTAAACTATATCTCAATGAAGCTTCTAAAAATAACATATTCTGATTACATGTAATTGTGTTGTATTTCTCTCCTTATAGATACTTTTCTCTATATGATTTCAAAAACTAAAAAATATGTAAGCTGTATTTTCTAGTTTCCAACTTAATCTCAAATAACAAGCATTCCCCATGTTACTAAAACCTTTGGACACATTTAGTTCCTGCATGATATCCCATTTATCAATATGGCACCTTGATCATTCCCCTATTGGTGAGGATTTAAGATTGTTTTCAATTTTTTTTTCTATACTAATATTCTGATATACAGGGCTTCCCTGGTGGCTCAGTGGTTTGGAAGCTACCTGGAGATCCAGGTTCAATCTCTGGATCCTCTGGAAGAAGGTGTGGCAACACACTCCAGTATTTTTGCCTGGGAAATCCTATGCACAGGGGAGCCTGGTGGGTCCAGTGCATATAGAGTGGGACACAACTCAGTAACTAAACAACAACAACAAATTCTGATATCTTTGTGTGTGTGTTCTTGTATGTTTTCCCTGATAACAGATTTTTCAAAGATGAAATTTCAAGGTCAAAATATAAGAACATTTTAAGGATCTGAAATTCACTGTTAAATTGGCTTCCAGGAAAACTGCACTGATTTAATTCTCACTAGTAGTATATGTAAGGACCAGTTGTACTGCACTCCTGCTGGAATTGAATGTTATTTTGAATTATTATTTGAAGTATTTGCTTAAATCTTGCTCTTCAGCTTGATACTGGTTTGGAATTCTTTCCTGTACTTTTGTTCATATAGAGTCAGTCCATATTATTCACCCACCTGGATTCCATCCATTCCCAAGGATTTGAGACATTTGCAGACCATGTGGCACTGTGAGGATCTCCACTGAGATCATCTTCCTGATATTCCAGAGCCTGAGTCTTACTGTCTCCATTTCTTGCCTCTATCTGATAGTTATCTCCTAATGTGTTTTTGAGTCCTCAATGTTTATATCATTTCCAGTGCCTAAGACTTTAACATAGCATACCTTAGCTATTATATACAGCATCTATTTTCCTGTGAAGTAGGTCAGCAATATGGTATAATTCATTTTCCATGTAGCACAGTTGTGATTTGTTCTCATTCCTATTTACCACCATATCCTCATCCTTCCCCTCAGTTCTCTTCTCATCTCTCCCACCTGGTACCTCTTTCCCAATTACTAATACAAGCAATGATTGAATAATAGAGAAATGAAGATGATGCAAAAGAGAGCGGAGTCTTATCCTTTCAGTGGCTAGGCTGGGTCAAATTTCAGCCCGTCTTCTCAGCTCCTTCCCTGCTGGACTCAGTGTTCCCTTCCCCTTGCTCCAGGTCAGTCCTGTGCAGGTCCTGAGTTAATAATGACCTCTTCAGGCTCAGTTCCACTAGGCTCCAACTGGTTCTAGAATTGCTTTGAGGAAGAAAAACTTTTTATTTCTGGCTCAACCTGTGAAACTAAGCTTGGGTATCACCGCCTCTGAATTACAACTCCCAGAATGGTTTGATACCCTTCCTTCCTGTGTGTTCCAGGGGTACCTCTGCTTACCCATATCATTAAACATATCCTACATTACAACTGCCCAATTAAAAGGCAATGCACCCCACTAGACATGGGAGTTCCAGGAGGTCAGGGACTAGCTCTTTCATCTATGTAATCCTGGTAATTTTCACACAGTCCCCAGATCTCAGTGCAAGACTTCTATTTCCACTCCTGACTTTCAGCAGCCTTCTCTTCACACAGCAACCATTTTGATCTTTTAAAACACAATCATTCTTTTTCTTTAATTTATTAATTTTCCAAGTTAAGTGGTTGGTGTCTACCTTCCTACGGTGGCTACCAGTGTATCACTTCTTATTTTGGCTGATTGTTTGTGATTCTCTATATGTTCTTAGTTTTGGTTTGTATCATTATGAACCCACAGACTTTAACAATATATTCAATATAAGTCTGTTAATTATGGTTGATATTGTTTTTGATTCTCAAATTGCTCCATGTTATACCAGTGGAAGCTCCCTCAAACTAGCTCCTACAAGAAACTAGATCTTTGTGACACAGCCCCACCCCCTTTTTTTGATAGATTCTCTGCTTATTGACACCACAAAACTTATTGTCATCTTACTTATCTCCAATCTCAGACTTGGAATCAGCTGTTTCTCCACAAAGCCCTAGTTCCTTTCTGGGTATAATGTTACTTACATGCCACAACCTGGACATTATGGATGTTTCTTGTCACTGGTTTGTGATTGCTTCTAGAATATTAGAGTGGGCAGAAGCAGGGATCACGCATTTATCTTACCTGTCCTGTATACAGGTTATGTCCTGTATCCAACCAGTCCATTCTAAAGGAGATCAGCCCTGGGATTTCTTTGGAAGGAATGATGCTAAAACTGAAACTCCAGTACTTTGGCCACCTATGTGAAGAGTTGACTCATTGGAAAAGACTCTGATGCTGGGAGGGATTGGGGGTAGGAGGAGAAGGGGACGACAGAGGATGAGATGGCTGGATTGCATCACTGACTCGATGGACATGAGTCTGAGTGAACTCCGGGAGTTGGTGATGGACAGGGAGGCCTGGCATGCTGCGATTCATGGGGTCGCAAAGAGTCGGACACGACTGAGCAACTGATCTGGTCTGATCTGATCTGTCCTGTATGACTACATTTCAGAATAATCAAAAAAGCCCTGGTTAATGAAACATGTTTTTCCTTTCGAGAATTGTAAGTTACTAAATGTATAAGGATTAATAAAATTGAAACATCACCATTTACAGTGACTAATGAAGTAACTGATTCAGGTACTGAACATCAACAGATGCTAAAGCCATTAGGAGAAGATGATAGGGACCTTCACTGTGGAAGGACCAGGCTACTCTATGTGAACCCACTGATCAATGTTAGCATGTCTTAAATGAGACAACCAGACATTACGTACTGCATGTAATGTACTGTAATGCAATATTACTGCGTGATATAATACAATAAGAAATACACAGTACCCCTTATGAAATATTCTTGCCCCAAAATGTTAAACCTGAATTTAATCAAGATTTAGGTCTAACCTTTAGTTTTCAGGGAAGGAGAAGAACATAGAGACAAATTCGGGATTTGGTACAATTTACAGCACAACTAACATAATTTATTCAACAAGTCAAAGACCAGAAAAAAAAAAAAAAAGCAGGAGGACTGGAATCCTTTGCAAATTAAAAGAAAAGTTAAAAGCATTATAATAAAATGTTGCAATAATTGAACCTCATTTGAGTCCTGAGTCAAATAAATCCATGTAAAATTCTTTGTTGAAACAGTTGGGGAAATGTTGAAGTACAGTTGGAATTAGACGTTACTAATGAATTTTTATTAATTTTGTCAGGCATGATAACAGAACTGTGGTTATGTAAGAAACTATCCTTTTTGAAAGGAATATATAAGCACAGGGAACTCTACTTAATACTCTGTAGTAGCCTATATGGGAAAAGAATCTAAGTAAGAAGGGATGTATGTATATGTATAACTGAGTCACTTTGCTGCACACGTGAGACTAATACAGCACCATATATCATTTTAAAAATTACAATGTTTGCATGATGAAAAAAAAATCATAATAGAAAGGTCAAAAGACAGGAAAAAAAAAAAGATACTCTTTTAATCCAAACTCCTAATCTGGGATTAACATATACACACTACTATCTATAAAACAGAATCAACAAGGACCTACTGTATAGCACATGGAATTCAACTCAATATTTCATAATAACCAATATGGAAAAAAAAAGTGAAAAAGAATAGATGTATGTATATGTATGAATATGTATACACTTTGCTGTACACCAGAGACTAACACAACTTTGTAAATTAACAACACTCTAATATAAAATAACACTTTAAAAAATTTAATAAATAAAAGTAATATATATATGGAAATATTTACAGTTAATATGACATGATATGGATATGGATTTGTGCTTTAATGCACAAAAGCAAAAACAAAGAAAGGAAAGAAAGAATAAAAAAGGGAAGAAGGAAAGGGAAAGAAGAAGAAGGGGGGGAGAAAAACAGGTAAAAATATTGATTAATGAATATTAAGATGGGTTCTCAGGCTGCTACTGCTAAGTTGCTTCAGTCGTGTCTGACTCCGTGCAGCCCTATAGACGGCAGCTCATGAGATTCCTCCGTCCCTGGGATTTTCCAGGCAAGAACACTGGAGTGGGTTGCCATTTCCTTCTCCAATGCATAAAAGTGAAAAGTGAAAGTGAAGATGCTCAGTTGTGTCCAACTCTTAGCCACCCCATGGACTGCAGCCTACCAGGCTCCTCCGTCCATGGGATTTTCCGGGCAGGAGTACTGGAGTGGGTTGCCAGTGCCTTCTCTGGGGTTCTCAGGAGGGGTATTCAAATTATTCTCTCTACTTTGGTGCACGTTTCACATTTTACTTTTAAAAGTTTTAAACACATAATATACTAGATCATTCTCCTACTTAATTTTCCAACCAAACATGATTATTATATGAGTGTGTCTATTGGAAAGGGTGGGCAGATATAAAGGCGTTCAGACATGTATTTAAAAAACAAAGAGAAAATCATTCATGGTCACATTGTCCAACAAAAACCAGCATAGTCACTGGGGTCTATTCTCACCTGGGCTTCCCTCACATTCACACCAATGATGGTTATTATTTTATTCTATCAGTTTAAATGGCCCAACCTTGACGTTTTAAGTGGCATTACTTTCATAACCAGAAAGACAATCCTCTCATAGGTTTATTGCTTATTTATATTTATTCTTTTATAAATTACCTATTTTGAGGGGTTTGCTGTCTATATTACAAACCTGTTTTTCTGCAGTCGCATAGTTGCATAGATATTTGCACAGACCATGTGATGTAACCATTAATGGTAAAAGGAGAAGGAGCCACTGAAGTTTGGCAGCTCTGAAGATTCCAGTGCCCTGCATGTCAAGACCCAGCCCAGCCTCCTTGATTCTCCAGGCAACTGTGTTTCACAGTCCAGAGAGCATCATTCACCTAAAGACAATGTGCTACTCTATTCAGAAAGTATAAATAGAAAACTGCTTCTAGAGTCCCAGATTTTCTTGGCTGCAAATATTTGTAGGAGATAAAATATAAAACAAGACTGGCAAGGAGGAGAAATTTAAAATATAGATTACATTTTGATGAAAATTATAAAGAGCATGTGACAAACCACCATTTTGTTACTAAAAGACACTGCTCCTTCTATTCAAGGAATAATCGTTTCAGAAGGGTGGTTAGAGTGCAAAGAAATTGTGATCAGGTATCACGACTTCAGCTAAGCATGGCAGGATCCTTTGCTGCTCTGAGTTTTATTGTTTAGACATCTCTTCCATGCTTTTATATTTGTTCTGTTTTCCATTCTGTGATCGCTTTCTGTCCTTGCCTCCAAAACTCCACTCTTAAAACCATTCAGTGTAAAAGAGTTTCCTCTTCACCACTCCTTTTTCTCTTGGATCTTTCTGTGTTGACTGCTGGAAGTCAAGATTCAAGGAAAATCAAGGGCTTTCAAGAAACTGTGATGCATTTGTGTGAGGCTGTGGCAGGTAGAGAATAGACAAATATTGAGGAGTCAATGGATGAAGAGAAAAAAAAAAAAGGTCAGCATCCAAGTGCTTGAAAGAAATTGGCACAGGAAAACAGAGTTGGGAGAAGCAAGGGTAATGGAGAGAAAGCAAGAAAGACAAAGTGTATTGAGCATCTACTCTGTGACATATCACTTATTGACATGATCTCATTTCATCCTTGTAAAGACAGGCATGTTACCCATATTGCACAGAGTAGGAAATGGCAACTTAGAAAGGCTAAATAAGTGCTAAAAGTCACACAGCTTGTGCATGTTGTTAGCAAGATTCAATACCAGCTGTATCTGGCCTTTAAGGCCATGGCCTTCCTAAAATTACACTCACTCTGAAAGAATAGAAAGGGAATACGGGTCATGGAGAAACAATGGATTCTAAGATATCAATGCAGTCATGAAAGTGGCATTTCTTCAAAGATACATAAGAGCTTCATAGAATTATCTTTAACTCTTACCATTTTCCTTGAAAAATCATGATAACAAGGTCATACAGACTATACAAATGGCAAACTCAGGCACATCTTAAGTAAGATCTGCTCTGGTGTCCAGGATATGGATTTAATTTAATTCCATAAGACTTGATTTCCAGAAAGGTCATTGTCTGGGGGAAAAAAAGAGGAAAAATAGGAAGTAGGGTGTGTATATGGGGTGTATAGCACCTGAGAGAGTTTGTGCTGAAAAGGAATTTAAACTTGGGCAGGTGTTATTGGTTTTATCTGAATTGCCCTCTTACATCTGCCTGGAGAACCCCTGTTGATCCTGAAAAGCCCCACTCAACTATAACCTGCTCATGGCTCCTGAGTTAATCAATTCCTTCTTTATATAATTTCTGTATCTTTTCCCTTGAGGCTCATCCGGTGTAGTTATGTCATTCTCCACCTTTTTTATCTATGGAGTTGTAGGGAAAGAGCAATTAGCCAAGATGGCAGTAGTCAGGCTCTCCAGCCCCACTCCCTCTCACTCCTGCCTCACAGTGCTCTCACCCCCATCCCACATTCTGTAAACAGTGACTTTGCATGGTTATATAACAGCTAAGATCATTTATAGCACCACACACATGCACTGTGCCTATACAAGCACAACCTGAAAAGCCCTTGCCTGAGATTTGGCAGTGTCAACCATTAGAGAATAAAGCATGTCTGCTTTGCTGTTGTGAAACAGCTCTTCACATCTTCCAGCTTCTTCCCATCTGCTTCCTAGCTCATGCCTTACCTTCCCTGGATTCAGGGAACAGCAAGACAGGAGTCTTCTCACTTCCTGATACAAGAATGACATTACAGTCATTGATATCTTACAGTCTCTTCTCCAGAAGTCCTACATCATCCTGTGTTTATTTTATGCCCATAAGGAAAACCCAGCTCATCTCTAATCTGTACAGCCTCTCTTTCTGACTGTAATCCTTTCAGCTTTTCATTTTAATACACATTCTTCCACTTCAATGAGCCCTCCAGTCCTTGCTTAGATTCTGTAACTTAAAACTTTCACCACTCTTTAACCAATACTCTCAACTCCCATGCCAATTTGTGAATCCATTGCACCTGCCCCCAAAATCATACTCCTGGATCAATTCAACCACTCATCTCCCTGCCATACCTGAGTTGTTAAGTACTAGAGAGAAAGGTCATACACCTGTGCAGATTAGCGACAATACAAATTCATTCTTTTAAATCTTAATTCCATTCTGAGAGTTTAAATTGTAATGACTTTAAACAATGATTTATTTTTATCCCTCATGGTTATGTAGGTTGGCTGGCTCAGTTGGATGATTCTTGCTCAGGGCCTCCCGCGCAGGTGTTACTATGTGGTAGCTGTAGCTGAAGTCATCTGAAGGTTCATATGGGCTCAACAGCCTAAATAACTGAATCATATGGCCAGTTATTGGTAGGACATTCAGCTAAAACTGTCTTCTGGAGCTTCTGCATGTTGTCTTTCAATGTGGCTTGGATTTATCACAGTATGGCAGATGGGTTCAAAGAACATCCCAAGAGGAATATTCCTTGAGGCCTGGATGCAAGATGTTAAGACTTTTTATGACCTTAGAAATGTCATGGTTTTATGTCTAACTTATTTTATTGGTCAATCAAGAACTTAAGGCCAGCCCAAATTCAAGGGTGGGGAAATTTGACTTTAATCTCCTGATATGGAAGTGGCACATAGATGCAAGGAAGGAAGGAGCTCATGATGGCCATCTTTATACACAACCTAATTTGGAATGACACACAGCCTTAAATAATGCATTAAAATGTGTTCCTATTCAAGACCTATATTTTTCTTCAATTTGGACATTTCACTCTCAAGAAGTATTTCCACTTGTGGAGTAAACAGGATTATGTGAAAAGACAACTATCAGTGAAGTACCTAGCAGGTCATCAGTTCTATAAAAGTTTGAACCAGAAGGCTAAAATCAGATTAGGAAATGATTTGTATATTTCCATTATTTCATTCCTAAGTGGCCCTTATAGTACGAGTATTTGAGAAATGATAATGTAAGCTCTTCCATTCTCAATTTTTCTCTTTAATTCCTTTGACTTTGCAATTCTGTCATTTTGATCTGTAAGATTTATCTCAGAAAACAAGTTTCTTTTAGAATGTTAATTCCTGGGGAATAGGACTCTATATATCAGATCAGATCAGATCAGTCACTCAATCGTGTCCGACTCTTTGTGACCCCATGAATCGCAGCATGCCAGGCCTCCCTGTCCATCACCAACTCCCGGAGTTCACTCAGACTCATGTCCATCACGTCAGTGATGCCATCCAGCCATCTCATCCTCTGTCGTCCCCTTCTCCTCCTGCCCCCAATCCCTCCCAGCATCAGAGTCTTTTCCAATGAGTCAACCCTTCGCATGAGGTGGCCAAAGTACTGGAGTTTCAGCTTTAGCATCATTCCTTCCAAAGAAATCCCAGGGCTGATTTCCTTCAGAATGGACTGGTTGGATCTCCTTGCAGTCCAAGGGACTCTCAAGAGTCTTCTCTAACACCACAGTTCAAAAGCATCAATTCTTTGGCGCTCAGCCTTCTTCACAGCCCAACTCTCACATCCATACATGACCACAGGAAAAACCATAGCCTTGACTAGATGGACCTTTGTTAGCAAAGTAATATCTCTGACCTGCCTCTTGAGAAGCCTATATGCAGGTCAGGAAGCAACAGTTAGAACTGGACATGGAACAACAGACTGGTTCCAAATAGGAAAAGGAGTATGTCAAGGCTGTATACATCACCCTGCTTATTTAACTTATATGCAGAGTACATCATGTGAAACACTGGACTGGAAGAAACACAAGCTGGAATCAAGATTGTTGGGAGAAATATCAATAACCTCAGATATTCAGATGACACCACCCTTATGGAAGAAAGTGAAGAGGAACTAAAATCCCCTTGATGAACATGAAAAAGGAGAGTGAAAAAGTTGGCTTAAAGCTCAACATTCAGAAAACGAAGATCATGGCATCTGGTCCCATCACTTCATGGCAAATATATGGGGAAACAGTGTCAGACTTTATTTTTCTGGGCTCCAAAATCACTGCAGATGGTTATTGCAGCCATGAAATTAAAAGACACTTACTCCTTAGAAGGAAAGTTATGACCAACCTAGATAGTATATTGAAAAGCAGAGTTATTACTTTGCCAACAAAGGTCCATCTAGTCACGCCATCTAAGTTACTGATGATAAAATCTTGATTTTAAAATATACAAGGGCAAAAACAAAAACAAATCCTGAATTTCTCCTTAGCTAGTCAAGTTTGAAAGACATAGATTATGCATGAATATTAACTGGTCTAGTTAGAAGAAATCAACTATGACAAAAATGAGAATGTTAACATTAACTAACAAAGACTCTAAACTAAAGCCTAGAGAGTCTACATAATACTTTTTTGGGTATTACATACATTATATAGATTATATATATTATGTCGTGCTAGTGGTAAAGAATCTGGTTGCCAACATAGGCAATGTGGGTTCGATCCATGGGTTGGGAAGATCCCTAATATCGGGAAGTGGCAACCCACTCCAGTAGAGTTGCCTTGGAAATCCCATAGACAGAGGAGCCTGGTGATCTACAGTCCATGGGGTTACAAAGAGTTGGACATGACTGAGCACACACATATCTTATATATTATATAGACCATATGTTATAAAAATTACATGTATTATATAGAATCTGCATACTTTCCACAGGGAGATCATTTTTGTGATATTAGAGTCACTTGGAAAATAATATTTTACAAGCAAATTATTTTATGATTGGTATGTGTGAGCAGGAAGAAGGAGATATTGATGTTATACTTGGACAGATCAAACCAGTCAATGCTAAAGGAAATCAGTCCTGAATATTCACTGGAAGGACTGATGCTGAAGCTGAAGCTCCAATACTTTGGCCAGTCTGATGTGAAGAACTGACTCATTGCGAAACACCCTGAGGCTAGGAAAGATTGAAGGCAGGAGGAGAGGGGACAGGGGATGAGATGATTGGATGACATCACCAATTCGACGGACATGAGTTTGAGTTGGTGATGGACAGGGAAACCTGGGATGCTGCAGTCCATGGGGTCACAAAGAGTCAGACACGACTGAGCAACTGAACTGAACTGCTTCATAATGAAGGTATTAGAGCTTTATTTTCTGTCATTATCCTCAGCTGATGAACAGCATGACCCCAATCGGACACCATATACTCAGGAGCATTGTAAAGTGCTTCTAGACTTGAAAATGGTCCCACACAACTCATTCAATTGGACAGCTTGTACTTTAAGCTCAAAAAGTTTAAGAAGGAGAATATAGCTTCCTTGTGACAAATTGATGGAAGCAACTGATGCCAAGAAATCCAAGACCCAACTGACACATGACATTTTTAATAGCATTTTTATAAGAAATTTTTCTTTTATTTATTCATTTTTGGCTGTGCTGGGTCTGCATTGCTGCACAGGCTACTCTCTAGTTGCAGTGCGGGCTTCTCACTGTGGTGGCTTCTCTCGCTGCGGAGCACAGGCTCTAGGTGTGGGAGCTTCAGTACTTAGGGTTCCCAGGCTGTAGGGTACAGGCTCAATAGTTGCAGCACATGGGCTTAGTTGCTTCGTGGTGTGTGTATCTTCCCAGATCAGATATCGAATCCATGTCTCCTGAATTTGCAGCCAGATTCTTTACCACTGAGCCACCAGGGAAGCTCTAGCACTATTTTCTGTAGAGACCACAATGTCAGCAAATAGATTAAAGGCAAGCACATTCCTGTGAAGGTATCAAACTTACCCTCTTCAGAGTGATCTCTGTAAAATGAATTTGATAAAAGCAAGACTCTAATGAGTTTGGTTATTACCTTTACTGTCACTGAACAAAAATCACTCACATAAAGGAAAACTGAACAGAATTGAAAAAATTTTAGTCCGTTTACTGTGACTCACCTACATAACTCCGTATTTCTTTAGAGCCTAGAAATTCTGAGTTTAATTCAAGACCTCTGTAACTGCATTGCCTGCACTTAACTAAATTATTCATTTTTCTCCAGCTGCACTGTGTTCTTCATGTCATTCTATCCTCCTAGCCCCCAACTCCTCTCTATTTATCTGGGTCCCATTCAACCTTCAAAGAATGTTCAGTCTTCCACTTACCCCTACAGAATGGCCTCTAACCTTCTCCAACAACTTTACCATTGAGTGATTATTCCCTCCTCTGCCTCCGAGTAACCACAACAACTCATGAAACTCAGTCACTGAGCAGGAGGTACCTCGTAGAATATGGATCTTGGCTTAAACTTCTGAGATGACCACTGCTTTATAATTTCCAGCTCAACTCTAAGGGCATGCCCACTGGGACTGTGAGAATCTGATTACACTATGGAAGCAGAAATCACACAGCAGTTGCACCTTCTATGCTACCAAACCCACTCTGCTTTTCTGGCATGTTGCTAGAAAAATATATTTTGTCTGGCAAACTGCCAACCCTTTGTCTAGAGAGAAGATAAATGAAGGTTTTAGTTACCCATCTTTCATCATTTCTAGTTTTTGTTAAACCCATTATTATACAGAACCAAAATTGAGTCCTTAAAATGCTAGCGTACTTAACATGGCTGTTCTCAAGCCTGAATTGTTTTACCATTAACTAGAGTCATATAAGAAGACTCATTTTAGACCATAAGATCCTAGAACTAGAAGGGAAGTTAGAAATGTCTGATTCCAAATATTTATTTTAATACAAGAGGAAATCAGGGCTCAGAAAGGATTTAAAATTTACCCCAAATCGCAAAGGGATGTGGTGCTGGAACCAGGACTCAGGTGCAGGGCTCCTACTTCTCATCTACCATTCTCCCTTTGTACTTTCATGTCTCCTTCCACCTAGAGAATTCCTCTGAAAAATGGATTTCCATTCTTTTACTTTAAGAGAGGACAGCCTCAATGGAAACAATCTTGAAGTTATATCATTTCCTGAGAAATCATTCCCGTTTTCTTGGCTCCACCAGAGGTCCTGAAAAAGATCACAAAGGAATCCTGGAGGTAATATGATGAAGTAAAGACCAGAGACCCTGGAGTCAGACAACACTGTGCAGCTCTGCACACTCCTCCTTGGGATCAAATGAATTAAATGTGATAATGCAAAGAATCTTTTACATACAGAAGATCAATAAATGACAGTTTGCCTTCCCTTCCCCAACATCAGAAACAATTGTGTTAATCAAATGAGAAAACCAGCAGGACATCAAACTTCTGGAATTGAAAAATAATAATGGTGATTTAAAATAAAATGTTCTGTTTTTAAATAAATGTACATAAATAGTGTACTTCCCTGGTGGCTCAGATGGTAAAACATCTGCCTACAATGTGGAAGACCTGGGTTCAATCCCTGGGTTGGGAAGATCTCCTGGAGAAGGAAATGGCAACCCACTCCAGTATTCTTGCCTGGAAAAGCCCATGGACAGAGAAACCTGGTAGGCTAGTCCATGGGGTCGCAAAGAGTCAGACACAACTGAGCGACTTCACTTTCACTTTCACAAAAATAATAATATAAAAAATTGAAAAATCTAGCTTGGAGACATGTTTATTCTCTTCGGGCACTAGTCTTTTGCTTATTACACTGTAAATTGAGAACAGGCAAATGTTTCACCATGGGCACAGCTGTATACGATGGATATAGATTTTTCAATGCCTGAATTTCCATTAGAGTTTACATTTCGGGACTTAATGCCTGAGAGAGCAGACTAATACATTATATTATTTGTGAGTTCACTTTTTAAAGGTGAGTTTACAAGATATAAAATGAGATTTAGAAGCTAAGAGAATAAAGAGACTTAGAGCAAGAAAGTTGTGACTCTGCAGCCCCATATGATCCTGATTAAACTGACATTTTTTTTGAATTTCTAACCTATCCTCTTCTTTCTCTCCACTGACAAGAAAACCATTTCTACAGGAAAACTTTAAAATATCGGTTCTTTGTTTGTATAGTAATTAGGCTATAAAGACAAAACCACAGACTTCTTGTAAGCAAAAGAAAATACTAAGTTTTCAAACATGGAGAAATGGAAATAAGAGTAATTTTAAGTATCTACTTTGTACCATCTATTCTACTAGGTAATTTTGAATGTGATTTCTGAGCCATGACCATTGCATGGCAATATTATTAACCTGTTTCACAGATGAGATGCATAAAGATTGGTTGACTCACTCAAGATCATGTGGAAGGTAAAGAGTGAAGTTATGAATCTTACCTACCACTATAAAGCCCTGCCTTCTTTACAAGAGGCAAGGGAAATGCATTTAGATTTAGAGTAAAAAATGGGGTTTAGGATCCAGGTCTTCACTTATAAGCATTTAGAGTCAAGACATACCACTTTCTGGTGTTTAATTTCTTAACCTATAAAATGAGAATAGTAGCACCTGCCTCACAGGGTGTTGTGATCTGTGGAAGTGGTTTTTAAGCTGCCATGCATATGTGTTCAGTTGCTCAGTCATGTCTAACTCTCTTTCAACCCTATGGATGGTAGCCCATCAGGCTCCTCTGTCCTTGGGATTTCAGAGGCAAGAATACTAGAGTGCATTGCCATTTCCTCCTCTAGGGGATCTTCCCAACCCAGGAATCAAACTCATGTCTCCTACATCTGCATTAGCAGGCAGATTCTTTACCACTGAGCCACTCGTGAAGCTTGTTAAGCTGCCGAAAGCTGTCAAAGCAGAGGTGTCTGAATGGTGTTAATGCTTTCCCTTGCTGCAGTCAGCTATCATCTTCCACCTGCCTCTCAGAACTGACACAAGGAGTCATTAGACACTGGATGTCAAAATCAACGTAAGCCTATGCAGCTCATGAAAGGATGAATTACCAACATTCTTGGGAGTTCTATAGAGCTCGAGCACTAAATAAAATAGTTCTCAAACATTTGGTTTCTCCAAGGTAACTAGGGTAGCTTTTCAGAGTTTCAGAAGCCCAGAGAGAATCTTCAGACTTTAGTTTAGGAAATGAAGATCCTTGAGGATATAAGAGAGCAGAGTCTCTAGTCAAATATACCCCATTAGATTTGTAAGGAACCGTGGAGATTTTGAAGAGCCAAACTTTCATTTTGCAGATGAGAAAGTGAAAATTAAATACACAGCTAAGCAGTTTCAGAGTTGGAACTAGAACTCCAGGTCACCTGACTCTGAATCTGTGTTCTTTTTCTACTGCATTAATTGTTCTTCTAAATTCAAACTTAAGAAGGGCATGGACAAGAAAGTTAAGAACAAAGTATTAATTATTAAGCCTACAAGTGCAGATCTAGATGGGTTTACAATTATTGTGTGACCTTAGGAAAGTTGCTTCATATTTGTGTATCAGTCTTCATCTATAAAATGAGTTATAATAATACCAACTTTAGAGGTTATTGTGAGGATGATACATGAATGGTTCCTAGCACAGCGTTCTTACTATGCCGGTAACTGCCCAACTTTTGTTGGTTATTATATAACCACCAATACTGTCCATGCCATAAAACTCATGACTACCTGTGCATCCCCTTTATAGGGCAACCCCCAAACAAGCAGGGAGCTTATCAGTATGCAGCCTGGATGGAACTTGGACAGACCTGTTGGTGGCCACTTTGCTTATTTCTGTTTTATCCAAGGTTGCAGCAATCATGATCTGAAAGGATGAAGCTAGATTTGGCGGGTTCTTGGGGTTCTCAAGGCAAGAATACTGAAGTGGTTTACCATTCCCTTCTCCAGTGGATCACATTTTTGTCAGAACTCTCCACCATAACCCGTCCATCTTGGATGGCCCTACATGGCACCCAAGAACCCCATGAACAGTGTGAAAAGGGAAAAAGATAGGACACTGAAAAATGAACTCCCCAGGTCAGTACATGCCCAATATGCTACTGGAGATCAGTGGAGAAATAACTCCAAAAGAATGAAGTGACGGAGCCAAAGCAAAAACACCCAGTTGAGGATGTGACTGGGGATAGAAGTAAAGTCTGATGCTGTAAAGAACTATATTGAATAGGAACCTGGAATGTTAGGTCCATGAATCAAGGCATATTGGAAGTGGTTAAACAGGAGATGGCAAGAGTGAACATCGACACTTTAGGAATCATGAATCAAAATGGACTGGAATGGGTGGATTTAACTCAGATGCCCATTATATCTACTACTGTGGGCAAGAATCCCTTAGAAGAAATGGAGTAGGCATCATAGTCAAGAAAAGAGTCCAAAATGCAGTACTTGAATGCAATCTCAAAAATGACAGAATGTTCTGTTTGTTTCCAAGGCAAACCATTCAATATCACAGCTTTCCAAGTCTATGTCCCAACCAGTAATGCTGAAGAAGCTAAAGTTGAATGGTTCTATGAAGACCTACAAGACCTTCTAGAACTAACATCCATAAAATATATCCTGTTGGGGTCCTTTAATGTACCGGAACCTGGTGGTCCAGAGTCAGTGATAAAAAGGTGAAAGAGAGAGCCGGAGGGAGGGAGAGAGAGAAAGAAAGACAGACAAGGGGACCCAAGCTCTGATGCAGCAAAGGTATTTTATTAACAGAAATGCAGGCTTATATATCTTTAGTAAGATGATTACTCAGCTATTACACAGGATGAAATTTTATCAATAGCCACAATGTGGTGCTGGAGAAGACTCTTGAGAGTCCCTTGGACTGCAAGAAGGTCCAACCAGTCCATTCTAAAGGAGATCAGTCCTGGGTGTTCTTTGGAAGGAATGATGCTGAAGCTGAAACTCCAGTACTTTGGCCACCTCATGCAAAGAGTTGACTCATTGGAAAAGACTCTGATGCTAGGAGGGATTGGGTGTAGGAGGAGAAAAGGACGACAGAGGATGAGATGGTTGGATGGCATCACTGACTCGATGGACATGAATTTGAGTGAACTCCTGGAGTTGGTGATGTACACGGAGGCCTGGTGTGCTGCGATTCATGGGGTCGCAAAGAGTTGGACATGACTGAGTGACTGAACTGAACTGAATACATACAAGGTCACTGACGCTGAAGAGAGTCACTGAAGGGAGTTACTGAAAGGAATCCAAGCAGATACCATTTCTCATGATCTCAGTCCTGAAAGCCGCGTGCAGTTCTACTCATTCTCAGAATAGGAACTGATAAGGAACAGAGAATTTATGAGAAACAGCACGTAGGAATCTTTCTGTTAAACATTCCCTGACAATAATAGGGGACTGGAATGCAAAAGTAGGAAGTCAAGACATACCTGGAGTACCAGGAAAATTTGACCTTGGAGTACAAAACAAAGCAGGTCAAAGGCTAACAGAGTTTTGCCAAGAGAATGCACTGGTCATAGGAAACACCTTCTTCCAACAATACAAGAGAAGACAGATGGTCAATACCAAAATCAGATTGATTCTGTTTTTTGCACCCAAAGATGGAAAAGCTCTATATAGTAAGCAAAAACAAGACTGGGAGCTGACTGTGGCTCAGATCATTGCCAAATTCAGACCTAAATTTAAGAAAGTAGGGAAAACCACTAGACCACTCAGGTATGACCTAAATCAAATCCCTTATGATTATACGGTGGAAGTGAGAAATAGATTCAAGGGATTAGATCTGATAGACAGAGTGCATGAAGAACTATGGACGGAGGTTCATGACTGTACTTAAGGCAGTGATCAAGACCATCTCCAAGAAAAAGAAAAGCAAAAAGGTAAAATGGTTGTCTGAGGAGGACTTACAAATAGCTGAAAAAATAAAAGAAGCAAAAGGCAAGGAGAAAAGGAAAGATATACTCATTTGAATGCAGAGTACCAAAGAATAGCAAGGACAGAAAAGAAAGCCTTCCTCAGTGATAAATGCAAAGAAATAGAGGAAAACAATAGAATTGGAAAGACTTGAAATCTCTTCAAGAAAATTAGAGATAAGGGAACATTTCATGTAAAGATGGGCACAGTTCATTTCAGTTCAGTTCAGTCACTCAGTCGTGTCCAACTCTTTGTGACCCCATGAATCACAGCACACCAGGCCTCCGCGTCCATCACCAACTCCCAGAGTTCTCACAAACTCACATCCATTGAGTCAGTGATGCCATCCAGCCATCTCATCCTCTGTCGTCCCCTTCTCCTCCTGTCCCCAATCACTCCCAGCATCAGAGTTTTACCAACGAGTCAACTCTTCGCATGAGGTGGCCAAAGTATTGGAGTTTCAGCTTCAGCATCATTCCTTCCAAAGAACACCCAGGACTAATCTCCATTAGAATGGACTGGTTGGATCTCCTTGCAGGTCAAGGGACTCTCAAGAGTCTTCTCCAACACCACAGTTCAAAAGCATCAATTCTTTGGCGCTCAGCTTTCTTCACAGTCCAACTCTCACATCCATATATGACTACTGGAAAAACCATAGCCTTGACTAGATGGACCTTTGTTGGCAAAATAATGTCTCTGCTTTTGAATATGCTATCTAGGTTGATCATAACTTTCCTTCCAAGGAGTAAGCGTCTTTTTATTTCATGGCTGCAATCACCATCTGCAGTGATTTTGGAGCCCCCCCAAAAAAGTCTGACACTGTTTCCCCATCTAATTGCCATGAAGTGATGGGACCAGATGCCATGATCTTCGTTTTCTGAATGTTGAGCTTTAAGCCGACCTAATCACTCTCCTCTTTCACTTTCCTCAAGAGGCTTTTTAGTTCCTCTTCACTTTCTGCCATAAGGGTGGTGTCATCTGCATATCTGAGGTTATTGATATTTCTCCCAGAAATCTTGATTCCAGCTTGTGCTTCCTCCAGCCCAGCATTTCTCATGATGTACTCTGCATATAAGTTAAATAAGCAGGGTGACAATATACAGCCTTGACATACTCCTTTTCCTATTTGGAACCAGTCTGTTGTTCCATGTCCAGTTCTGTTGCTTCCTGACCTGCATACAGGTTGCTCAAGAGGCAGGTCAGGGGGTCTGGTATTCCCATCTCTTGAAGAATTTTCCACAGTTTATTGTGATCCACACAGTCAAAGGCTTTGGCATAGTCAATAAAGAAGAAATAGATGTTTTTCTGGAACTCGCTTTTTCGATGATCCAGCAGATGTTGGCAATTTGATCTCTGGTTCCTCTGCCTTTTCTAAATCCAGCTTGAATATCTGGAAATTCACAGTTCACGTATTGCTGAAGCCTGGTTTGGAGAATTTTGAGCATTACTTTACTAGCTTGTGATATGAGTGCAATTTTGCAGTACTTTGAGCATTCTTTGGCATGGCCTTTCTTTGGGATTGGGATGAAAACTGACCTTTTACATTCCTGTGGCCACTGCTGAGTTTTCCAAATTTGCTGGCATATTGAGTGCAGCACTTTCACAGCATCATCTTTCAGAATTTGAAATAGCTCGACTGGAATTCCATCACCTCCACCAGCTTTGTTTGTAGTGATGCTTTCTAAGGTCCACTTGATTTCACATTCCAGGATGTCTGGCTCTAGGTGAGTGATCACACCATCGTGATGATCTGGGCCATGAAGATCTTTTTTGTACAGTTCTTCTGTGTATTCTTGCCACCTCTTCTTAATATCTTCTGCTTCTGTTAGGTCCATACCATTTCTATCCTTTATTGAGCCCATCTTTGCATGAAATGTTCACTTGGTACCTCTAATTTAAAGATGGAGAAGCTCTATACAGTCAGCAAAAACAAGACTGGGAGCTGACTGTGGCTCAGATCATGAACCCCTATTGCCAAATTCAGACTTAAATTGAAGAAAGTAGGGGAAACCACTAGACCATTCAGGTTTCACCTAAATCAAATCCCTTATGATTATTCAGTGGAAGTGAGAAATAGATTTAAGGGACTAAATCTGATAGATAGAGTGCCTGATGAACTATGGTCAGAGGTTCATGACATTGTACAGGAGACAAGGATCAAGACCATCCCCATGGAAAAGAAATGCAAAAAAGCAAAATGGCTGTCTGGGGAGGCCTTACAAATAGCTGTGAAAAGAAGAGAAGTGAAAAGCAAAGGAGAAAAGGAAAGATATAAGCATCTGAATGCAGAGTTCCAAAGAATAGCAAGAAGAGATAAGAAAGCCTTCCTCAGTGATCATTGCAAAGAAATAGAGGAAAACAACAGAACCTGAAAGACTAGAGATCTCTTCAAGAAAGATGGGCAAAATTAAGGACAAAAACTGTATGGACCTAACAGAAGCAGAAGTTATGACCAACCTAGATAGCATATTCAAAAAGCAGAGACATTACTTTGCCAACAAAGGTCCGTCTAGTCAAGGCTATGGTTTTTCCTATGGTCATGTATGGATGTGAGAGTTGGACTGTGAAGAAGGCTGAGCGCCGAAGAATTGATGCTTTTGAACTGTGGTGTTGGAGAAGACTCTTAAGAGTCCCTTGGACTACAAGGAGATCCAACCAGTCCATTCTGAAGGAGATCAGCCCTGGGATTTCTTTGGAAGGAATGATGCTAAAGCTGAAACTCCAGTACTTTGGCCACCTCATGCGAAGAGTTGACTCATTGTAAAAGACTCTGATGCTGGGAGGGATTGGGGGCAGTAGGAGAAGGGGACGACAGAGGATGAGATGGCTGGATGGCATCACTGACTCAATGGATGTGAGTGAGTGAACTCCGGGAGTTGGTGATGGACAGGGAAGCCTGGCGTGCTGAGATTCATGGGGCCGTGAAGAGTCGGACACAACTGAGTGACTGAACTGAACTGAACAGAAGCAGAAGATATTAAGAAGAGGTGGAAAGAACACAAAGAAAACTATACAAAAAAGATCTTCATGACTTAGATAACCACAGTGGTGTGATCACTCAGCTAGAGCCAGACATCCTGGAATGTGAAGTCAAGTGGACCTTAGAAAGCATCACTACGAACAAAGCTAGTGGAGGTGATGGAATTTCAGTTGAGCTATTTCAAATCCTGAAAGATGATGCTGTGAAAGTGCTGCACTCAATATGCCAGCAAATTTGGAAAACTGAACAGTGGCCACAGGACTGGAAAGTGTCCATTTTCATTCCAATCCCAAAGAAAGGCAGTGCCAAAGAATGTTCAAATTACCACACAATTGCACTCATCTCATACGCTAGTAAAGTAATGCTCAAAAATCTCCAAGCCAGGCTTTAACAGTACATGAACTATGAACTTCCAGATGTTCAAGCTGGATTTAGAAAAGGCAGGGGAACCAAAGGTCAAATTGCCCACATCCGTTGGATCATCAAAAAAACAAGAGAGTTCCAGAAAAACATCTACTTCTGCTTTATTGACTACCCCAAAGCCTTTGACTGTGCAGATCACAACAAACTACAGAAAATTCTGAGATGCGTATATCAAACCACTTGACCTGCCTCCTGAGAAATCTGTATGGAGGTCAAGAAGCAACAGTTAGAACTGGACATGGAACAATAGACTGGTTCCAAATCAGGAAAGATTTATGTCAAGGCTGTATATTGTCACCTTGCTTATTTAACTTATATGCACAGTACATTATGTGAAATGCCAGGTTGGGTGAAGCACAAGCTGGAATCAAGATTCTCAGGAGAAATATCAATAACCTCAGATATGCAATGACACCACCCTTATAGCAGAAAGCGAAGAACTAAAGAGCCTCTTGATGAAAATGAAAGTGGAGAGTGAAAAAGTTGGTTTAAAATTCAACATTCAGATAATTAAGACCATGGCATCTAGTCCCATCACTTTGTGGCATACAAATGAGAAAATAATGGAAACAGTGACAGGCTTTATTTTGGGGGGCTCCAAAATCACAGCAGATGGTGACTGCAGCCATGCAATTAAAAGACTCTTGCTCCTTGGAAGAAAAGGTATGACCAACCTAGACAGCATATTAAAAAGCGGAGACATTACTTTGCCAACAAAAGTCCATCTAGTCAAAGCTATGGTTTTTCTAGTAGTCATGTATGGATGTGAGAGTTGGACTATAAAGAAAGCTGAGCACTGAGGAATAGATGCTTTTCAACTGTGGTGTTGGGGAAGACTCTTGAGAGTCCTTTGGACTGCAAGTAGATCCACCCTGTCAATTCTAAAAGAAATCAGTCCTGAATATTCATTTGAAGGACTGATGCTGAAGCTGAAACTCTAATTCTTTGGCCACCTGATGCGAAGAACTGACTCACTGGAAAAGACCCTGATGCTGGGAAAGATTGAAGGCAGGAGGAGAAGGGGATGACAGAGGATGAGATGGTTGGATGGCATCACCGAATCGATGGACATGAGTTAGAGCAAACTCTGGGAATTGGTTATGGACAGGGAAGCCTGGCATGCTGCTGTCCATGTGATCACAAAGAGTTGGACACGACCGAGCAACTGAACTGAACTGAGAGGAGCTAAAGCACTTACTCTGAGCATTTGAGCCTGAGTCCTTATTTTTATAGATTTTTTCACCTACAAATGGAATATGGTATCTATTTTTTTAACTTGGTGGTACTCAAAGCTGTCAACTTTGATATAAAATTGTGTCAGGAAGTATTCATTTCTATAGAAATGTAAAGCAGAGAGCAGAAATAATGGTGGTTTCCTCCTTGTGCTAATAAGCCACAGTCTCTCACTTAGGTGGCTTTTTGCTTCCTTTCTCACACTCAGCAGCTGGGGGATTTGGTGTCAAGAATAATGAGGTAACATTCTGCTAATCACATCTGATCTCATGGCCTTGAAGTTGAGTGTTTGCTCACCTCTAACAAAGAAAAAAGCAGTCCTTTTTTAAGAACATGAGATCCTTTCTAAATAAATTACGAAAGTCTTGTCAAGAGCCTGCTTGTTCTTTTCACATAGGAGCATAGACTTGGGATTATCTTAAAGGTATGCCAGTCAGCTATCTGCTCTGTGTACTATCCTAATAACTTACCCTTTGATTTCATGTTTCTTTCAAAAGCGTCAAAGCACTAGGCAAATATCAGTCATCAAACTGGTTTGCTGATATCCTGCTACATTTAGCCTTTTTTTTTTTTCTTTTTTGGTGCAGTTGCAGCTATTCTCAGGGCTATGACCCATGTGAACTGTGAGGGCTCTGGGCAGAAGTACTGCATTCCGGTTTTCAGTGGGCAATTCAAGGACTCCAGGGCTGCTTTTCTGGCTGCCTACACCATTTATTATTTTCTCTGCCATTGCCTCCTTCGATTGCCATGGTTTCCTCATAGTTGTCTTAGAGTAGGTGCCCATCTACATTTCTGCTGGGAGCTTTAATATAAGGACCTGAAATGTGCAGCTCATGAGGCTGCATTGGGTAGGTGTGTTGGTATCTAACTAGCTGAATACAGTTTTTTAGGTTCAACCTGAAGAACCTGTGGCCAGGGTTAATCCTCCCCACCCCCTAAGCATGTTCCACCAAGCCCATACTCTTCTCCCAGTCCTTGAATTCATCCTTGATGTGGATACATGAGTTAAAAGCAGCAATCCTGTGAGGTACACTCATTGTCACATTTCAGATGTATTTACCTTCCCTTTCCTCTTCTCCCCCATTCAATCACCTACTTCACATCCCCACGAATCCCAAGAGCTTTTTCTGGGCAGTAGCTGGGGAGAAATGAGGTCGCTGCAAGGTGCCAACATGGCCCTCTTCCAATGGTTTTAGCATCAAAAGGTAACAAAAAACCCTAGTTGGAGACTAACCAGTTATTTATCCTCTCCACACGCGTGGTAAGTGTTCTCAGCTGATCATTCTTTCTTCCATGTAACTAAATGAGAATTGGTGGGTCTAGGAGCTGAAGTGACGGACTGACTTCAAACAGGAGTAGACTGAGCTACAATGCATCAAAGTGCTAATATTTAATCTATTAAAAACAAATACTTGACATACCACAGGTGAAATACACCTTGCTTAGTCTTTTTCTCCCCCTTCCTATTTGCCAATATTTCATTACCACAAGCTTTTCCTAACTCAAAAGATAGTCTTGACTATGGTTTGGTTTTCACTAAGGAAAGTACATTATGATAAAATTTACCCAAAATGAATATCATAAACACAGCTTGCAGAATATCACTTTATGGGGCCACCCCTGAGATCATAACCAGTGAGGTAAATGTGAGCCTAAGATAGTTATCTATCTCTTTCCAGCTAAAATTGAGTGACACAACTTCACTGACAATCACAAACAGGTGCCCTGAGGACCCTCACCCACACTGTCTAATAGAAGGGTAGCTGTTTTTTATTAATGAATCTGCAGGAATATCAGCTGATTCAGTGGGGTTTTTTTGTTTGTTTGTTTGTGGGGGGTTTTTAAGACTTTCTTTGCAAATAACTTTTTTCCAATGAAGTATATAACTTCCATATACAAAAATGGATTTCAGTTCCTTAAAAAGACAGACTTCTTCCCTGAAAAAGACCAAGATACCCAAAGGGAAGAATTAGTTCTCTTCTAGCTTATGAGTAGTTCTGTCATATGTGGTCAGTGAGACAAGGTGTAGAATGGTGGACATGCCACTAGTAAGATTTTGGAGCAGATCCACTTCACCCCCTGCCATCTGTCCAGTAAAGAATCAATAATATGGATCCAGAAAAAGAAAAGCTGAGACTACACTGGCACTGACCTTCAGTATTCACTCCTTATGCTGTTTCCAAGGAATTACATAACTTAAACTTGTCAGCCACAAATGATAATATAAAATACTTTTTAAAGCATTGTGTGGATTAGGAAATTCCTTTAAATATGTTATCCTACTCATTCCTCATGAGAACCCAGTGAACTAAGATTTCTTACCCCCTTTTTGCAATGAAAAGATTGGTTCCAAGCAAGTAAGTGACTCAGCATGAGTCTCTAGTTAGTCAATGATCCATGATGAACCAAGGAATCTTTAGAATGTTCTGCTGCCAAAGAAAACTATGAAGACTGATTGGTACAGTGGTTCTTGCCAAAAATTTTAAAATAAAAAATAAAAATGTGATAATTCTGACTCTTTTTTTGTATGTGCTCCCCATACATTAAATATGTTATTTAACCAATGATCTCAACTGCCTCTCAACAGCAGAAAGTTAACCTTTTTACAGAATCTATTTCAGCATTTCATGAATTCAGATCTCACATCAAAATATCACTTGATAAATTATCTCATCTAGCACATCCTCATTTTCCCTTCCATAGATGTAAATTAACATATTAATCATCATTAACATTTATTTGAGTATTTGTTATTTACACGACACTGTGCTGAGAGCTGTTTGCCTGGATGACCTTGTTTCACACTTAACACAGCCTTTTGAGGCAGGTCTGGCTACTTATGCCATTTTCTAGATAATGAATATGAAGCTTCAGAAAAGTAAAGACTTGCCCAAGGTTTCATAGTTAACAAAGAGGTTGGCCAGAAATCAAACTAAGGCACTCCAGGGGCCACCAGTGCCTATGCTCTTAAAGTCGAAAGTCCCCTCCCCACGTGACAGGACTCCATGAAAAATAATGGCAGCCTTTGGAGTCAATGCATTCTAAGATTCTGTGTGCAATTACTGACTAAGGGTTCTGAGCATAGAACACTGTGCCCTTTGCATTTCAGTTAGAATGACAATTTTCAGTACACTTCGCAGAGATTTAGAATACCACTGAAATTGCTTCTGAAGCGATTCACTATTCATATTCAAAGAAAGACTCACCCTTGGTTAGACAGATACAACATGCTACTTATCAGTGAGAGAGATAGAATAGCAAGTATCCTTCGAGAGTCTCTCCACTGCTCAGCCTGCTGATCCAAGCTCTAGATTTGTGAGATTCGGAAGAGCGATCAGCCAGCACAGAATAAAGAAAGCTAAGTGGTCTATATAGGGAGTATATGCACAAGTCTGGCTTCATCAGGATGCACATTAATTAGCTAAGCAAACTGGCCCAAACTGCATCGACATCAAGTTTATGCACAAAGAGAAAACAGTTACCCAGCAACTCTTACAATGGAGAGGAAGGTGCTGTTCATCTGCACATTCTACTATATTGTTTGCCAAATAACATATCAGATTGCCCCAGTATTCAAAGAAGGTCCCCACCGAATGCTAGCAGCACAGGAGAGAGTCTCGAAAAGAGCCGCCTTGACATCCTGGATCTTGGACCCTCCTTCAGCATTCACTGCTGGGGCCACTGCCAATAGCACTTTGGATCCTGGGCTGAAAGGAAAAGACAAAGGGCAAGAATTCTGACATGATTTTAAAGAAATTATCCAGCTGGGTAGATTTTCAGTTGAGTTGAAGGACGTAGGCCCCAGTTTTAGACAATCTTCTTAACTGTGCTCTTTTCAAAACCTAGAACTTAAAAATAAACCTTTTTAAAAAAAAAAACCACCATCATTTACACAAATAGCTTATTTCAATGTGGCTATTGTTTGCCTCCACCAAAGGGCACAAAGCAATTACTTAGAGGGATAATTATGGGGATTGGAGGGACTGAAGACCTGAGCCTTCCTGAAAGCCTTCCACCTCCAAATCCACTCTCTGCTAGAACCTAAGCCTTCTGCCTATAATCACCAAACTCACAAAATGAGCATGACCGGGCCAATGTCATGTTGGAGATAACTGAAGAACACATCAACAACAGAATGAGGTAGATTCTGATTTGTATTTACATAACTGCTTTTTTTTTTTTTTTAAGGTACCATAAACCACTGAGGAATAAGATGCTACGCATCCACTGAAAACAGGGAATGGAACTCTGATGTGATAAAGTACATTGTTCTTGGTGCAAAGTTTGGATTGAGTTGGAATCCCAGCTGTTGATACCACCTGTGCCTGGTCACTACTGAGTTCTGAGCCTGTGGCTCCCATCTGCCAAACTCCATTTGTAAGATGGAGTTTCTATAAGGATGAACTAGGGTAACATAAGAGGTACATGGGAGAGCTCTAACACCATCTTTTGTACCTAAATGTAAATAATTTAGGTGGCCCAGTTACAAGGGGAAATGCAGGCAACTGAGTCAGATTTATAATGCTGCATGCAAAAAAAAAAAAAATAGCAACTCCTTAATTAGGTAAACCTTGATGTCCTACTATTATAAGCATTACAAGACATGTACTTGCTTAAAGAAGATAAACAAGAAGATAAAAAAATAAGTGTATTTTATAAGATAACTGTTCTGATAAACCCAGACTATAGACTAGACAAGGAAAATCTATAAAAATGCCAGAATGATTTTACTGAATTACCACAGAAAACCAAAACAATTCAGATAAATGTAGCAACAATTTCAAGGCAGCTTCAGGATACAAATACTATGCCTTAGGCAAGTTACTAAAATCCAGTCCTGCTTTGCTTTATGGGCTTGAAAAAAAAAATGTGTGATGTGAATCTCTTTACAATTGATATTTTCTGTCTTTCTGGGGAACTTTCTCCAAAAATAACATTATGTTAAATCTTTTCATGCAAATGATCAGCCTTATTTTATCTTTTGTATAAATATAGATCTTCGAGTATCTCTTCTGTTCCCAACTACTGATGCCATCCCTGGTTACTCAGAAATCCCGAGAACAGAAAGGGACATCGGTGTGAGCCAGGGTCCTGGGTTGCAGCCCTGTGGAGTGTTAAACTGTCAGACAGACCTATGTTTGAGTCCTGGCTCTGACATTTCTGATGTGTGTGGGCTGTGAAAAGTTGGACAAGTTACTTAACCAACATAAGTCTCAGCTTCTTCATTTGTAAAAACGGGGATAATATTTCAGACCTCATACTTCATAACCGAGATGACAGAATGCCTGTTAAGCACTGAGACCAATGACCATCGAGAAAAGTCTGCTCTTCTTGTCATACACAATGAAGTAAGTCATAAAGAGAAAAACAAATATAGTATTCTCCAGGGGATCTTCCTGACCCTGGAAGGCAGACTCTTTACTGTTCAAGCCACCAGAAAAGCCCTAATACATGTATATGGAATCTAGAAAAATGGTACTGATAAACCTGTTTGCAGGGTAGGAATAGAGGCACAGACATGGAGAACGGACTTGTGAACACAGTGTGGGGAGGAGAGGGTGGGACGAATTAAGAGGGTAGCATTGAAATGCATGCATTTCCTTGTGCAGAACAGATACAGTGGAAAGGCGCTGTATAACACAGGGAGCTCAGCCAGGTGCTGTGTGACACACAGAAGGGTTGGATAGGAGGGAGGCTCAATGGGGACGGGATACATACATATGTATACATATATACTCGTGGCTGAGTCATATTGTTGTATGACAGAAACCAATTTAATATTGTAAAACAACTAACATCCAATTAAAAATATATTAAAAAAAAAACATCTACTGGCTCTTGTCATCTTCCCCATCCTGGTCAGCACAGAGACCAAGAGGGAGCTGTTTACATTACAGCCTGGTGCGTCTAACCCTTGTATTTCGTTCTTGACAAAGAGCAAGAAGATAGGTTGAGGGTGAGAGTGTGAGAAGCAGGGGGGAACATTCTTAGGGTGGAAGTATCAGCACAAGTTAAGAGCCAGAGACATGAGAGAGTCCTGAGATCATTAGTGTTGCTGGAGAGTAAAGTGGGAGATGCATGAGGGGGGGAAGTATGCTGGGATGTCTGCAGAGGGCAGGGGTCAAGTTACGACAGCCAAGTACACCCTTTCAAGTGTCTGTGTTTGGGATAGAATTTCTCTCCAAGAACAGGCAGCATGCATTGGGCCAGAAGTCTTCTGTGCTCTCATATCATTCAGGAACATGAGAATGTGGACTGACAAGACGAAGAGGACCACCCAACAATTATGATTTCAGGAAAGTAACATTTATCCTCGGTTACAAACAAGAAAAGGGAATTTGTGGCATTTGTTCTTTTCTGCCTGGTATTAGTTGATTTGGGTAGTAAGCCTTAACACTGCCTTAAATGAAAACTGTGCCCTCTGATTTTCTAAAATTGCAAGGTAAGTATTTAAGAAAGATAAAGACAGTGGTTTTGTTCTTTTTGTTTTGTTTTGTTCTGAGCTTAACCTTAAGGGTGGAAAAATAAATCTTCCTTCACATCTCCACACCCACACAGAACCCTGGGTTCCTCCTGTTAACGGGGCCGTGCTAATCTGTGTTCTCGTTGCAGGATGCAGCACTACGTGATCACCCGTAACTTCACACTGAGGAGTTGTGTTTCAGACGTGGCTCTTGGATATCTGGAGAATAAAAGCAACTCACAGTCCAAAGCAGGATCTCCAATTACTGAGAATGAGCACACCATGCTGAGAGAGGGGGGAAGGCAGGAGGCTTGTGGGTGCCAATCTGTAAGCAGCTCCAAGGCCATGAGATTTCTCATCGCCTCCTCGCCTCTTCCTCCTCCATCTCCTGTCCCTACTTCTCCTCTACCATCTCAAGCCCTTGTTCCATCACATGGTTAAAGGAGCAGCTACAAAACAGGAACAGTCAAATCCTCGTGGAATTAATTTGGGAAAAACTTGCATATTTTTGGTCTTTAAGAAATTTTCTCAAGGACTCAAAAATATCTCACAAGTCCCCTCTCTCCCTGTGGCAAACAGGTGGGAGCAGGTGACAGGCTGGCATCTGACACATAGTAAGCACCTACCACAAGGCTCTGAGTCCTGTTCTCTCTGCTTTCTGTAGATATCTTCATTGAACCACCTCTGCAACCCTCAACTATGATCACGATCATTTTACGGATGAGAAAACTGAGGCACAGAAAAGAAAGAGGCTTCCCAGGTCTCACAGCTTAAATGTAGAACCAAGATTTAAACCTTGACAGTCTGTCACTGGAACCCCCAAACTTACCACTGCATTATAAAACCTCCCAGCAGAAATACATCCATGAAATCTCCTAAATCTAGAAAATAGACCAAATCTTATCAAAGCCTCTTGAATGCATGTTATTCAAATAGATAAAAGTGGTTTACTATATCTTCCAGGATTCTTATTGAAGCTCACCCTGGTAATTTATAAAATGTTCAAAATAGACATGAGAGATAAGAACCGGTGCCTGTTTGTGTGATGTGGTTACTGTTCCTGTATACTGGTGCTCCAGCCCTCAATGTCTGAACTACTGAACCATTGCACGTGTTAACCTTGACCTTCCAGCCACTTTGTTCCTGACCCACCATACTCCTCATTCTAATGCACTCTGCCCTGCTGACAAACATGTCCTCGTGTACTAAGTCACGATGTGAAATAATCTTTTGTCCCTATTTTTTCAGCAAACAGATGAATATCAACTGCAGCATAATGCACATGAGAGTGTTTGAGATTTAGTGCAGGAAGGTTCTAAAGTGAGTGTCACAGGATTGTATGACACAGCACTGTTTCCAGGGCACTCAGCATGTCACCTTGCCCTGTAGAGCTGGGAATGCAGAAACAAAGGCCTCTAGTCTCATTTCCATTTGTAAGAAGACTAGTGTTGCTAGGGAAACAAAAGCTAAGTTTCCTATTAAATTTACTTCCCACTTATACGTCACACCCCCACATCCCCCAGCCTGAGTGAAACATAATGAACAAAGAAAACTACAGGTCTTTTATCAAAATGTCCCAGATCATGAATTTTCTGGGTAAATATAATCCACAGGAGGACAGATCTAGAAGAATCTCATCATAAAAGTGATTCAGCTATATCCAGATTTTAGTATGTGGTGGGAAAAACCATATAAGGTGATGTGCTATCTGCATTTCTCTAACCAGAGAAGCATGTGACCCAGAAATTGAACTTAATTCTTTACTGTGGTCACAGTCATGACCTAGAAATCTCAAAGGATATATGTGTAAGTCAACAACAGAAGAGAGAAAGAGAGTATTGGAATGAATGTGGTAAGGGAGGAGGTCAGAATGGTGAAGTGGAGAGGTGGGAAACTGGAGAGGAAGAAACCAGCTCAGCCAAGACTTTCCATAGGGAGTTGACTAGTTGACCCACATTGTAAAACCAATGGAGGAAATAAGTTGAAGGCTGAGTAAAACTAAACTGATGTCAAGAGATGATCTGGAGAAGGGATATAAAAGTCACTTGGATGAGGCTGGATCTACACAAGTATGAGCTCCTCCTCTCTTTGCCAAAATGCTGCCACCTTAAGAGAAAAAAAAAACAAGCAAGCTCTCTGCTAATTGCTCAGATGTGAGCATGTGCACACCCCCAGTGGCTTACTAAATCCTAGTCTCAATTCATTACCAGTCCCAAGCATCTGTGAAGGCATACGTTTCTCAAATCACCACTCAAATACCTTTTCTCAGGGACATCTACCCCAATTCTGCAGACTAGATTCAATCTATGTTAGACTCTCTCAAAGCCTCGCTGGCATTTTCTCATCACTCACAGGAAGAAATTACATAGCCCTGTGATTCTTTGTTCTGTTTTTCTTTTACAAAACTGCAAGCTCCTTGAGTGTAAAAAGCATGTTTGTTTCTGCTTAGCATTATTTTCCCTGTTCCTACATAGAGCTAAGCACATAGTAGATGTTTAACTTATCTTGTTTAATGAATGAATCAGAAGGTAAATAAATCAACTTCATGGGGAATAAAGACAGCAAGCCTGTGAGGCCAGCAGGAACCCACAGACTCACAAGTCAACTTCTGTCTCAACTTCCTTCCCAAGGAAACATACACTCCCAGACAGCACTACTCTGAAGGTGAACCAGACAAAATCTGGATCTGTGATGAGTTTTTTTTTTTTTTTTAAATCACAGGCTTATCTTCCAAATACAGTGTCAGGGCTTGGCTTTTCTTGTATTATCATTGGAGGCTTTCAAAATGAGAATCTGAGTAACTTCTTAGTGTCTTTGGTATACTGACTTCAGCCAAGGATCACTTGTATTTCCTCAGACCGGAAAGATTTGGGTCTCATGAGTAAATAGCCTCTTGGATCAGACGCAAAAATCATCACAACAGTACTTGGCAATTTCCTAGCAGCTTACAACAGTTGTCTCTGCCAGCATAGGGAGATAGGATACAGTTTCTTCATCTTCCCAAAGATTCTATAAATAATGTTCCTGTTGGAAACAAACGGCCAGAAGCAGAGAATAGTGACTACTAAAGTTCTTCTGCAACTTCAGAAGAATTAAGAATTACATCCACCCTTCCCAGTTCAGTTCAGTCGCTCAGTCGTGTCTGACTCTTTGCGACCCCATGAATCGCAGCAGGTTCAATGGTAAAGAATCTGCCTGCTAATGCAGGAGATGCAGTAGACCCAGTTTGATCCCGGGTTGGGAAGACCCTCTGGAGAAGGAAATGGCAACTCACTCCAGTATTCTCCAGTATTCTTGCCTGGGAACTCCCATGGAGAGGAGCCTGGCCAGCTATAGTCCATGGGGTCACAAAGAGACACGACTAAACACACACACACACACACACACACACACACCAGACAGGAAACAGCAGACCTTGTATTCAAGACCCATTACATAAGCTGTTTGAGTCACATTATATTTATTCAAAAGCTGTTTTCATTTATGCCTTGACATTTATAATATTAAAGGAAGGTGAGGGAAGCATTAAGAAAGAAAGGCTCCAGAGCAGCAGGTCCCCAACCTTTTTGGCACCAAGGACTAGTTTTGGGGAAAACAATTTTTCCATGGACCAGGGGTGGGGGATGGTTTCTGGATGACTCAAGCACGTTAAATTTATTATGTACTTTATTTCTATTATTATTACATCAGTTCCAGCTCAGATTTTCAGTACTAGATCCCAAAGTTTGGGACCCCTGCTCTAGAAGATACCACAGAATACCCAAAAGCAAATGTATTAGACTATACTAATAACTGCGTCTTCACCAATATCAGGAAAAGGGACATGAAGAAAGGACTGCTCTCATGGATTCAGAAGCTATTGGAGCTTTCCAAAGTAGAGAATTTCCTTAGAAGAAGCAGAAGGAAGGTTACGGAATAGAGGAAACCAGACTTGAATATGTATAGTATTGAATAGAAGAAACCAGAGTTGAATTTATATAGTCAAAGCTATAGTTTTTTCCAGTAGTCATGTATGGATGTGAGAGTTGGACCATAAAGAGGCCTGGACACTGAAGAATTGATGCTTTTGAGCTGTGAGGTTGGAGAAGACTCTAGAGAGTCCCTTGGACTGCAAGGAGATCAAACCAGTCAATTCTAAAGGAAATAAATCCTGAATATTCATTAGAAGAACTTATGCTGAAGCTCCAATACTTTGGCCACCTGATGCAAAGAGCTGATTCATTGGAAAAGACCCTGATGCTTGGAAAGATTGGAAACAGATGGAGAAGGGGATGACAGAGGATGAGATGGTTGGATGGCATCACTGACTCAATGGACTTTGAGCAAATTCCAGGGGATGGTGAAGGGCAGGGAAGCCTGTGCTGCAGTCCATGGAGTCACAAAAAGTCAGACATGACTGAGAGACTGAACAATAACAGACTTGAATACTGGTTTGGTCATGGAGTTGTGTGACCTTGAACAAGTTACTCCTTCTCCTTCTAGCACCATTTCAAGGTTAAAATTAATATGTAGAGAGATCCCGAACTGGTGTCTGGCACATAGGAAGTTCAATCATCAAACTTTTCTGAATTTCCCTCCTCACTTCTCCATTTTTCCTTATCTCTGTCACTATCCTGGATCACACCATGTATCTTATCTTCTGCTTTTTTTTCATGTAGCCTGCTGAGCCTGTGGTATAATTTTTTTGGTTTTAACTATCTATGAGAGCTGAGAAATGCAATATTTCCTGCCACATCAGTAAACAAAGGATGTCACTGTTGCCAGCGATTGCACACCAACAGTAGTAAACTGGGAACTTCCTGAGGGAACTCAGGAAGGAAAGAATACCTGCCGTCTAGCAGCCATCAGACTGCAGCCACTGCCTACAATGAACTCTGAGGAAACTCATGATGTGAAAACAAGGATACTGGCCCCAGATAGCTGGGGTGCATATAAAAAAAAAAATGATTTCAGTGAGCCCAGACTCTTGCATCTTCCCATACATGAAAAAATGCTAAATTCCTTAACTTGGGATATCTGGTTTTCTTTAATTTACAATAATTTTTTGACATCCAGACTACCTGCCTTTTGTTGCAAAATTTGTATATAACCTGGTTCTTCCCCTCACCTCCTCAGAGCAGTTATCTCAGGATGACTTGAGACACTGTTTCCCAACCTTGAAGTTGTAAAAATTTCCACCAAATAAAACATCACTCTCAACATTTAGGTTGTGTGGTGGTGTGGTGGGTTTTTTTTTTTTTTTTTTCAGTTGATACAGTAATGACTTAAATTGCATATTAACTGTATTTTTATGATTCTGTAGAATGAGTGAGCAAGAGCAAAAATGAGGAAGCTAGAAGGAAAGACAATGAGAGAGCAAATGAGGGCAAATTTGAGACCGAAACCATATTTGATTATGAGCATTTATCAGAGGTTCTGCCTGGTGCCTCTAAGGCTCAGGGACATGTGATGATCAGGAATAAATACAACTGGAGTGGAACTCAGACATCTGCTTTCCTCTGGGCCTCTCTTTGTGTTTGTTCTCATTTTTCTTTCACTGCCCACTCTGTTCCTCCAGATTTAATCCTTCTCCTTTATGTTGCCAGCCTTTGGGCCTGCCCTAACCCTGCCTTCTTCCATGATCAGCTTGATAGCTTTGGTCCCGGGCTTCCATGCTTTTGCTCATCCTCAGTCTAGTAAGGAGTGATGCTCATATGTTCTTTGGCTCCTTCTGAGTCCAGGATTTCCTCTGCAGTCTCCTCATTTTGGCTTTCAATATCTTCCCTCTCCATCCTTCCTCAGAAGTTTTCCTAAATTCAAGGCTGTCCCAGCTAGTTCTTGACCACCATACTTCATGGCTCTAGTTCTGTCTCCTGACTGACATAGTCATTTTTCCCATCTCCTTGAATCAAGAAGACCAGGAAAATCTCTTGTTAGTGATATTTGCACACCACAAAGCTACCTCTACCCCACCATAAGCTTGACTAAATGGAAACCTTGAACTAGACATTGTACGGGCTGTCAAGATATTAAGATCTCGGCTCCTTCCATTGAGGGACTTACTTACCTATGATTAGATATAATTGCTGATATAAAAAAAACTGGCTACATATAAGCCCTATACTGAACATAATAATATTGTAGAATAGTGTTTATCTGGGAATGAAAACACCAGAAAGATTTAATAATAAAGTTGTTCTAAATATAGATTGTTTTTATGATCACCCAGTTTCAAAGTTACACCAATATAATGAATAAAATGACTTACTAAAGCACAGTGCATAGAGAAAATAGGATCTGCTTAGCCAAGAATGGCCAGTCAGTGATTCCATACAGACTGGACCTGCTTGATACAGACTGAATAATGCAGAATGTAAGGTATAACTACAAGGATATAAATCTCATTTGCAATTGATAAATTGATAGTTCCTTATTGTTTGCATACTTCAAGAATAGCAACTGTTCTAAAGCATTGAATTTCAAGTAAAACACACACACACATAAAATGTGCTAAAGCATTTTTTCAATCATTATATTTTAGAGTTAAATATTTAAATTTTCAAAATTATTAAAAACAAATCAAATTGTTAACATCTTGAATAATGGTATTTTTTATAATGTAAATAAACAAGGGCTATATTGAATAAAAGAAAGCCATATTATTCAAATAGCTGAACGGGTAAATTAAGAAAGCACATTAATCTTGTGTAGTAGGTATCTGTAGAAAAGCAGTATTCATAGAGTGCCTGGCATCTGTTGAGAGTTTTAAAAAGGAATGCTTAATCAAAAATTGGAGAAGGGAATGGCAACCCACCCCACTCCAGTATTTTTGCCTGGAGAATTCCATGGACAGAGAAGCCTGGCAGACTACAGTCTATAGGGTCGCAAAGAGTTGGACACAACTGAGCAGCTAACACAACAATCAGAAATGCAATAACCTCAACTGGGATCACAGCTTGAATGGCTCAGGATTTCTCCTTTTTGTATTCTAACTAAAAGCCACTGTAATGAATAAAAGTAAAGCCAGACCATTTCTCTGGTGCCTGTGTTTATCCTCCTAGTTAAAACTTTTTTTCTAAAAAAAATGTATTATCTCACATTCTGTACTTATTTTTTTAATTTCTAGGAAAGGGTGTAGAAGTATTCTTACTTTTTTCTTGGTACTTGTCATACCCCCTTTGTGATTATGGTATAAATAAGCAAAAGTTTGTTATCTTTTCTTTATTTTTGAAACAGACTTGCATAATTAATTAGACTTTAATGCAAAAGAGCCAAACACTGTGGGAAGGAACATTCAGATTTGAAGTATCTTTCAGGGGACTCAGATGTTTAGAATTTCACAGAAGCATCTGGGATTTTTCATAGCCAGAAGATGATGTCAAAGATGAATGGTGTTCAAATATTTTGTTTAAACCTTGGAATCATGAGGCATCAAGTCAAATCATACAGACATGGACAAAACATAAAAACAACTCAAAGAGCTATTGTGATCAAAAGAAAGGATAGATGGCGTGGGGCTGTAGGTAACTCTACCCTCATCCTCCCTAATAGCCCTGGAGGCACTTCCAAAATGACCCTGGGGCTCCAGGGAGCACAAAGTGAAAGCCTCGGCTCATTATGGGATGCAAATTTTTATAGTCATGGAAGGTACACAATTAAGAGAAAACAAAAGAAGATATTACAAAGTCATAAAACACATAAAATATATAAGCTCCAGGGACATTTATTTTAGAATTGGGCTTGATATAGTGGAAGCAGTAAACATGAGATTGAGAAAATCTCTTACTATTCTCTGATCCCAAGATTATATTCTGTTATTCTGCCAGAGGCTCTGAAGTCAACTAAAATAGTCACAGTGAGGCAGAATATTGTGCAACTTATCTCTAGATGTTATAGGTCAGTTCACCCTTCCCAGCCCCCTAAGTCTAGTCCCAGAAAAGCATTAGAATACTTTTCATGTAACTCTCAAACAAATACTTAAGGAAGACCTATTATGTTTGGGACTTCTCTGGGGGCTCAGACAGTCAAAGAATCCACCTGCAATGTAGGAGACCTGGGTTTGATCCCTGGGTCAGGAATATTCCCTGGAGAAGGTAATGGCTACCCACTCCAATATTCTTGCCTGAGAATTCCATGGCTAGAGGAGCCTGGTGGGTTACAGTCCATGGGGTTACAAAGAGTTGGACATGACGGAGCAACTCACCCTTAGTATGTTTTAGGCACGTGGACTACAAAGGTAGACAAGACAGACGAGTTTCATACTCCCATGAAAACTACATTCTAGTGAGGGATACAGAAAAACATGCACTAACTAAACAAAAAGAATTTCAGAGAGTGAAAGGAGCTATGAAGACATAGTGCATAGCAGAAAAGAGATAAAGGATGGTTACATCCTTAGGGCCTCCTCTTCTAAGCCTGTTCTCTGTGCTCCTGCTCATGAAGGAACTTCTTTGAATTGTTTTTCTCTCTTTGTATTTTGTATAAGATGGACCTGGGGTTATCTCCCTTTCAGAAGAGAATTCTTTACCCTGGGAAGATCTAAAAGAAGGTATTAAGCACTGCTATATTTTAAATGGATACCCAGTAAGGACCTACTGTATAGCACCTGGAACTGTGCTCAATGTTATACGGCAGCCTGGATGGAAGGAGAGTTTTGGGGAAAATGGATACATGTATGTATACCTGGGTCCCTTCACTGTTCACCTGAAACTACCACAACATTGTTAATCAGCTATACCCCAATACAAAATTAAAAATTTTAAAAATAAAAACTGATGGTGTTAAGGCAGTTATCCCCTTGACTTTAGGAAGAAACTCATAGCACTGAAGCATATACATTACCGTTTGTAAAGGGAGCTCAACCCAGTGTTCTGTGACAACCTAGAGGGGTGGGATGGGGTGGAAGGTGGGAGGGTTATTCAAGAGGGAGGGGACATAGGTATACCTATGGCTGATTCATGTTGATGTGTGGCAGAAACCAACACAACTTTGTAAAGCAATTATCCTCCAACTAAAAATAAATACATTTATTCCCCTTCACTTCTGTATTTTTCCTACTGCTTTGTTTCTCCTCAACAAAATGGTGAAAAATCTATGGTCAAGATTAGGGGTTGGGTCCAGGAAAAGGAGAAACATGAGGCTACTTGTTAAATATATCCTCTTGGAGAGGAATAAAAGGACCCCAACTGACCTCTCTAAAGTAAGAGTCATACTTCTGCAATTTTTCATTGATTAACTCTCTGTACAACTCTCTGTGAACATATGAAAATTATAGACTCCTGGTAGAGACCTTCAGAGTTCAGGATCTGCAAAGTGTTCCTCTTTTCTATCATGAAGATATTAATTCATGTTGTTACTTCTTTTCTTAAAGTGTTACTGGCAGGAGCAGCAAACTCAAGTGTTAGGTATTACACTTGCACAGGTTCTTCCAAACTCTTGAGAGAGGTCCAAGCAATATGGTTCCATATTATAAAATTTATAAAAGTACTATATTTTTCTGTCATTTCCCCAAATTATGCTTCAGGCTCCCAAAACCCATGTCTGTCCCTGAGTATTATTCAACATAGAGGGCTTATCCATCTAAGGTGCCAAGTAGGTTACAAGAGCTCAGTATCCACTTGTTATAGTAAAAATAAGATTCGATTTTACTCTATTGCACTTAAATACAGACTTCTCTCAGAAGTTTTTATTGTAAAAATAACAGAATAATACAGTTTTTAATCAGTCAAAAATGACATTTTAATAGTGATTACACTTTTTCAAATTATATGCATGGCCCCCAAAACACTTGTATGCCTTCTGGTGATGGAGAGGATAAGAATTAGTCTTTTCGATCAATGCATGAGACGATATAGTTTAGGTGAAGTTAGTTCGTTAAGGATTATCATAAGCAGAGCACTTAGTGAACAGACTGCTTTTAAATCATCAGTCCACTGTGTACTGCTCAGTGGATATGAGTTCCCTGAGTGCTCTCAGAACCATCACCACATACTCTGAGCATTTATTTCTATCTTTAAGGATAGTCGCTGATGAAAAGAGACATTCAAGATGGGACAGTCACTTTAAGAAAATATACACACAGATTCTCACAATCAAATTAATACCATTTTAAGAAACAAAACACTGAAGGGCTATTTGATAACTAATTTGAAACTTGACTACATTAACAGCAACATGAGTGGTGGCTTTTTAAGTAATTTTTCCATTTGATATTTCTGGCCATTATATTCAATGACCTTCTTGCAAAGATACATGATATCACAAGCTAATGAAGAGAGGCAATCCTGAGTAATCTGGGCAGGAATGAGTGAGTCCAGGCCCCATTCATGAAGTAATTCATAAACGTACCTGCTGGGGTGTGTTTTCTGCCTTCAGTAAATATTGGCATGCTCTTCCTCTCCATTGCAAGAGGAAGATTTATTGGAGTCCATGTTTTATTCTTATTCTGCGGCTTTTTTTTTATAGAATCAAAACAGATATGAGTCACGGGGATTTCTAGTTAAACCTGAGCTGCCAGTGGATAATAGAATTAAATAAAGTATTTAATACAAGGAAGAGGAAAAAATAAGAAACGAATCAACCAGTGCTTCAAGCACAAGAACCAGGAAGGAAAATTTAGCATTTTATGAACTAGAATCTGGGGTGGGAAGAAGCTTCTATTCCCATAATAGAAGACATTCACAGAGTGATGTGGTGACTGATTCTAACCAAGATTCTAAAATCTTGGTAGGTGGTAATTAATGTCTAACACCTGGGATAAGTATTCAAAAATTTGGTCAGATATAAAGCTTGTCCTCTGTAAAAAGTCATGTAGTAAATAATTTAAGCTTTGGGGGATCGCTTCTGTCACAAATACTAAATTCTGCTGTGGTAGCAAAAAAGCAGCAGAAATTACATAAAAGATTGGCATGGTTGTTTTTCAATAAAACTTTATAAAAATAGTCCACAAGTATTCAATGGAACCTAAAACTAGTAGCTAAAATTTGATAATGAATGAGATATTTACATAATCTTACAATGTACTCCCACAAAGTACATGCACATGCTTAATATGTAATTATTAACTTCATAGTAGAGATGCCTAGAAGACACATTATCAGCCAAGTGGTAAGATTAGCATCACATGTCATCTGAAATAATACAATGTGAACACAGCATCGTTTCTATAATATTCCTGCCAGAGATGCAAAACATGAATCTAATTATGAGAAAACAAGAGAGAAACTCAAATAGAAGCATAGTCTTCAGAGTAACTGATTTGGACTCAAACACGTCATGTCATAAAGGAAGAAAAACCTGAGGAAATAGTCTAGATCAAAAGAGACGAAAGAGATATTGTCAAATAAATACAATGCATCATTCTTGATTGGATCCCAGACCTTAAAAAGGACATTATTGGGATAATTGGCAAAGTTTGAATAGAGTCAATGAATTGCATGGTATCAACATCAACATGAATTTCCTGGTTTTCATGGTTATATACTGTGGTTATTTGCTATACTAAGTCACTTCAGTCGTGTCCAACTCTGTGTGACCCCATAGACGGCAGCTCACCAGGCTCTGCCGTCCCTGGGATTCTCCAGGCAAGAACACTGGAGTGGGTTGCCATTTCCTTCTCCAATGCATGAGAGTGAAAAGTGAAAGTGAAGTCACTCAGTCGTGTCCAACTCTTAGCGACTCCATGGATTGCAGCCTAACAGGCTCCTCCGTCCATGGGATTTTCCAAGCAAGAGTACTGGAGTGGGGTGCCATTGCCTTCTCCGACTGTGGTTATTTAGGAGTGTTTTTAGAAAATACACATTGAAGCATTAAGGAGTAATGGACATCATATCTTTAACTTACTTTTGAATGGTTGAAAACAACTGTGTATAAAGTTAGGGAGTTAGAGAATGATAAATAAACGTGACAAAGTATTAATATTTCAAGTATCTGAGGAGAAAGTATAAAAGAATTCTTCACAGCATTTTTACCATTTTTCTATAAGCTTGAAAGTATTAAGAATACAAAAATAAAAATGACTATCAAAAATCAGCTAAAAGCAGGAGAAAAACACCCAAATCTCTAGGAATACATAAAAGGATTTTAAAACAATGGGAGGCTGGTGTTACCTATTCATACACTAGGCAGAACATCAATTCGTCATAAATTTCCAGCTAAATTTGAACAGAAGCTTAACTTCCAACAACATGTAATTCAATTAAGGAAAAAACACTGAGCTTAGTCAAATAGAAAATTCTTATGAAATCATGGTTTGTACTTCAATACACCTCAAAACAATTCCATCAGTGTTGGAGTTACACCCTTAAAATTTAAGAATGGGTCATAAAAGCAGCATATTACTGTGATAGTGCATGTGTTACTAATGGCCTAGAGCTGCCACCAGGTTTAAATCTAAACCAAGAAAATTGTACCTTCAGTTCAGTTCAGTTCAGTCGCTCAGTCATGTCTGACTCTTTGCGACCCCATGAATCCCAGCACACCAGGCCTCCCTGTCTATCACCAACTCCCGGAGTTCACTCAGACTCACGTCCATCGAGTCAGTGATGCCATCCAGCCATCTCATCCTCTGTCATCCTCTTCTCCTCCTGCCCCCAATCCCTCCCAGCATCAGAGTCTTTTCCAATGAGTCAACTCTTCGAAGGAGGTGGCCAAAGTACTGGAGTTTCAGCTTTAGCATCATTCCTTCCAAAGAAATCCCAGGACTCATCTCCTTCAGAATGGACTGGTTGGATCTCCTTGCAGTCCAAGGGACTCTCAAGAGTCTTCTGCAACACCACAGTTCAAAAACATCAATTCTTCAGCGCTCAGCCTTCTTCACAGTCCAACTCTCACATCCATATATGACCACAGGAAAAACCATAGCTTTAACTAGACGAACCTTTGTTGGCAAAGTAATGTCTCTGCTTTTGAATATGCTATCTAGGTTGGTCATAACTTTCCTTCCAAGGAGTAAGTGTCTTTTAATTTCATGGCTGAAGTCACCATCTACAATGATTTTGGAGCCCCAAAAAATAAAGTCTGACACTGTTTCCACTGTTTCCCCATCTATTTCCCATGAAGTGATGGGACCAGATGCCATGATCTTCATTTTCTGAATGTTGAGCTTTAAGCCAACTTTTTCACTCTCCACTTTGACCTTCATCAAGAGGCTTTTTAGTTCCTCTTCACTTTCTGCCATAAGGGTGGTGTCATCTGCATATCTGAGGTTACTGATATTTCTCCCGGAAATCTTGATTCCAGCTTGTGCTTCTTCCAGCCCAGCATTTCTCATGATGTACTCTGCATATAAGTTAAATAAACAGGGTGACAATATACAGCCTTGATGTACTCCTTTTCCTATTCGGAACCAGTCTGTTGTTCCATGTCCAGTTCTAACTGTTGCTTCCTGACCTGCATACAGATTTCTCAAGAGGCAGGTCAGGTGGTCTGGTATTCCCATCTCTTTCAGAATTTTCCACAGTTTATTGTGATCCACACAGTCAAAGGCTTTGGCATAGTCAATAAAGCAGAAAGAGATGTTTTTCTGGAACTCTCTTGCTTTTTCCATGATCCAGTGGATGTTGGCAATTTGATCTCTGGTTCCTCTGCCTTTTCTGAAACCAGCTTGAACATCAGGAAGTTCACGGTTCACGTATTTCTGAAGCCTGGCTTGGAGAATTTTGAGCATTACTTTACTAGTGTGTGAGATGAGTGCAATTGTGCAGTGGTTTGAGTATTCTTTGGCATTGCCTTTCTTTGGGATGGGAATGAAAACTGACCTTTTCCAGTCCTTAGAATGGGGTTAATCTAGGTATTACTGATCACTGGATTTGTGCAATTGACAGAACCCCTCCTTAGGTAAAAAAGAATACAAAGTTATAAATAAAAATTAAGTACAAAATTATGAATAAAAAATAGGTACAATAGTGACTGTTAAGAAAGAGGAAATTATGACAAAGTACACATTTTTAAAAGTTGAAAAAACTAATTTTAAAAAGATTATATTTTTATTAATTAGATGCTTGGCACGACTTCATGTATTTCCCTTGATACTGTAGCTATGTATTTTTTGATCACCTTTCCATGACAAAATTCTGTGATAACACAGGCTATACAGAAATAGGCAGGGGCGTTATGCTAGTGAGGAGCCCTGACTCCTAGGTCATTAGCTACAAATAAGTCCACTTTTGCCTCAAAATAAGATGCTTCTCAGATGTCACCATGCATCCAGAGACGACTAAAAGCTGATGAAGGACTAGATAAACACAGAAGGCCAGCGGCTCTCCTAGCCAACCTAAGATGCTGACCCTTGAGGCTTTTTGCAGATAAATGTGAACAATTTAAAAATAAACTTTTGAAATGTGATAGGTTTGGTTATTTATGCAACAGGGTGGCATAGGACCAAAAAGTCTATTGCTAAAGAAGTCTAAAAGAGCTCCTTCAGTAAATATAAATGAAAATTCTAAGTGATAAGACAGCACTGGGTCATGATTTACTTGACCACACTTTGTGTGTGTGTGTGTGTTGCATAAAATATTGGTGTTTCTTAAAGCCAGTCACATCTTGGATTCCCTAATATGAGGGCCATTCATTTTGTTCCCTTGCTCATTATGAGAAAGTCAAGGTCAGAAACCACGGAGTTTAAAACAAAACATTTACAAAAAATGAAAACTTAACAGTGACTTAAAACCCATTAGGTTGTCAACTGGGTTGGACCTAATTAGGACAATGGAAGTCTTCTTTGGGTAGGGTCCCAGTGCCAGGATGATTAAAAAAAAAAAAAAGCAAGCAGGTGTGGAAAAACTACAGAACAGACTTGAGCTAAAGTCCTACTAAAGGTATAAAGTGAGAAAGCTAAATCTAGAGCAGAAGCAAGAAGGTCAAGAGTGAAAGCAGGTAGAACTTAGAGTATTCCTAAATACCAAAAACAAAACAAGACTGTGTTAACCTCAGTTAAAGTCCACGTAGCTCACGCTTTCCTCTCCCGACTCCTTAAAGGGTTCCAGGAACACAGCTGGAAAGCATCCACCATATCAGGAGTAGTTGAAAGAATGCATCTGTTTAATTAGAAAAGACAAAGCTAAAGAGTTAGAAATCCTGAAAGATGATGCTGTGAAAGTGCTGCACTCAATATGCCAGCAAATTTGGGAAACTCAGCAGTGGCCACAGGACTGGAAAAGGTCAGTTTTCATTCCAATCCCAAAGAAAGGCAATGCCAAAGAATGCTCAAACTACCGCACAATTGCACTCATCTCACAAGCTAGTAAAGTAATGCTCAAAATTCTCCAAGCCAGGCTTAGAAATATGTGAACCATGAACTTCCAGATGTTCAAGCTGGTTTTAGAAAAGGCAGAGGAACCAGAGATCAAATTGCCAACATCCACTGGATCATGGAAAAAGCAAGAGAGTTCCAGAAAACATCTCTTTCTGCTTTATTGACTATGCCAAAGCCTTTGACTGTGTGGATCCAAAATTCTGAAAGAGATGGGAATACAGACCACCTGACCTGCCTCTTGAGAAATCTGTATGCAGGTCAGGAAGCAACAGTTAGAACTTAACATGGAACAACAGACTGGTTCAAATAGGCAAAGGAGTAATGGCATATTGCCCCCTGCTTATTTAACTTATATGCAAAGTACATCATAAGAAATGCTGGGCTGGAAGAAGCACAAGCTGGAATCAAGATTGCCAGAGAAATATCAATAACCTCAGAGATGCAGATGACACCAGCCTTATGGCAGCAAGTGAAGAGGAACTAAAAAGCTTCTTGATGAAGGTGAAAGAGGAGAGTGAAAAGTTGGCTTAAAACTCAACATTCAGAAAATGAAGATCATGACATCTGGTCCCATCACTTCATGGGAAATAGATGGGGAAACAGTGGAAACAGTGTCAGACTTTATTTTTTGGGGCTCCAAAATCATTGTAGATGGTGACTTCAGCCATGAAATTAAAAGACGCTTACTCCTTGGAAGGAAAGTTATGACCAACCTAGATAGCATATTCAAAAGCAGAGACATTACTTTGCCAACAAAGGTTCATCTAGTCAAAGCTATGATTTTTCCTGTGGTTATGTATGGATGTGAGAGTTGGACTGTGAAGAAGGCTGAGCTCCAACTGTGGTGTTGGAGAAAACTCTTGAGAGTCCCTTGACTGCAAGGAGATCCAACCAGTCCATTCTGAAGGAGATGAGTCCTGGGATTTCTTTGAAGGAATTATGCTGAAGCTGAAACTCCAGTACTTTGGCCACCTCATACAATGAAGAGTTGACTCATTGAAAAGACCCTGATGCTGGGAGGGATTGAGGCAGGAGGAGAAGGGGACCTACAGAGGATGAGATGGCTGGATGGCATCACTGACTCGATGGATGTGAGTCTGAGTGAACTCCGGGAGTTGGTGATGAACAGGGAGGCCTGGTGTGCTGTGATTCATGGGATCGCAAAGAGTCGGACACGACTGAGTGACTGAACTGACCTGAACTGAACTGAAAAGAGTTAGAACCATCCTCACATTAAAGAGCTGCAGCCATGCAGAACAGGGAGCAAATTTATTCCATTGATTCCATGTGTAAAACTAAGACCAATATGTAGAATTTATAAGAGGCAGATTCTGAGCACTGAAAGCATGGCCTTCTAGAATTTTTGCCTCTGTTACCTGAAATAGCACTTGGAACTTTCTAAATTATCAATGATACTGGTATCATAAAAATCAATAAAAATAAAAAGAACTTCTCAGAAATTACTGTAGTTCAGTTGTGGAATGGAAGCTAGTGATCCCTTCTGAGATTAGGTATTTTATCAGAGGTTTGACTATAATGACAATCTTATACATAATTTGAACAGTGTATAGTACTTATTCAGTTTTATCTTACACATATCATTACATTTAATTCTCACAAACACTCTATGAAAGAGGTTGTATTATTAATTCCATTTCATAGATGAGGTAACTGAGACACACAGTTCATATACCTTGCCCAAAGTCATATATTAGACAAATGTTTAAGCCAGGATTTGAACAAAACGGACCTGATTCTAGAACCTTTGTCTCAAACACCATACTTTTCATCTGGCAGAGAGGA